>NW_010536855.1:0-2812 GCF_000687285.1 Phaethon lepturus | reverse complement strand
CAAAATTCTCTATCCTCCCAACTCTGTTACATCGTATACATTGTGGGGAGAGTGTCTTATTCAAATATACTCTTTGATTCCCTGCAAAAGAAATGATACATTTGTGACAATAATTACAACGACATAGAAAAAACCCACAACACCATTTTATAAATATGGCATATTGAAGTTCCTGCTCTTGACCGTCCAGGGAGAGCTGCTGAGATGGTCAATGAACCGTCATTTCCCATACAGAAGAGCAAAAGTGTCAGCTGGCGATACGTTGGAGTTGGACTCTGCATTCGTGGGACATGTGACAGGATCTTCTGGTTTTACTGCTGGCCATACCAACCTGGCTGGTACCCACTTTGCTCCGTCCCTTGTTGAGACACAAGCATACCCTTGACCCCAGGTTATCAACCTGAAAGGACCTTCCCATTTTCCTGTTAACACTTGCCCCTGGGCCTTACCACCTTGGCCGGTATCCACTTCGCTCTATCCCCTGTTGAGACACAAGCATACCCTCGACCCCAGGTTACCAACTTGAATGGACCTTCCCATTTCCCTGTTAACAAGGATTTTACCCAAACTTCCGCGTGACTATCCGCCCCAATACCATTCAGTCCTGTCAGGGATGAAAAATGCTTTAATAATACTGGCTGTTGGGGGGCATCGTCAATGGTCAAATGATTAAGAACATATACTGCCTTTTGCAGTCGGGCCTATGGAGATTCCCCAAGCATTCCCCCTTTTTGTTTTTCTCACATGTTTTTTAAGGTTTGATGGGTACATTCAACTATGTCTTGGCCTTGTGGGGAATGTGGAATACCTGTGATATGGACTAGGCCCCAGTCCTGGAAAAACTTTTGAGTCACAGCACTGATATAGCAGGGACATTATCAGTCTTCACTTGTCGCAGAATTCCGAGGGCAGCAAAAGCATCTCGGAAGTGTCGGATAACATTGCGGGCTCTTCCCCCAGTCTCGGCCGTAGCCCAGAGGGCTCCTGAATAGGTATCTACTGAGACATGTACATACTTTTGCTTTTCAAAAGAAGGAACATGTGTAACGTCGGTTTGCCAAAGTTGAAGCGCATTCAAACCACGAGGATTCACCCCAATGCAGTGACCAGGGACAAAGGGTTGACAATCTGGGCACATTTGTAAAATGGTTCAGGCAACCGACCAGGGTAAGTGGAACTGTTTGCGTAAAGCATTTGCCGACTGATGGAAAAAGGAATGTGATAATTGAGCCTGTTCCTGAAGGGAGGGAACTGGTGCAGCCCAGGCGGGAGCAGCCAGACGATCCACTCGCCTGTTGCCTTCAGCTAAAAATCCAGGCAAATTGGTATGACTACAAATATGCAGTACATAAAAGGGATGTTGTCGGGCACTTAATAAGGTCCATAACTGTTTAAGTAAACAAAAAAGCTTTTCCTGACCAACCTGTTTTAGCCAGCCTTTCTCCAGTCTCCTGACAACCCCGGCAACATATTGCGAGTCTGTTACCAGGTTCAGTGGTTCAGACCATTTCCGAAAGACTTGGAGAACAGCGGTGAGTTCTACAATTTGAGGGGAGCCTTCAACCTGTCTGACTTCCTGCCGCCAGTCACCTCCCTCATACCATACCATCACTGCTTTCCCAGTCTTCCCGGATCCGTCTGCAAATACGGTGATTCCATCAACAGGTGCAGGCCTGCATAACCATGATGCTAACAGCGACACTTCTCCACAAAGAGTAAATAGTTTATGAGCAGGCAAATGAATTGATATTTGCCCTGTGTAGCCTTCCAATGCAACTTGTAATGATAGACTATTAGCACGACACCAGGTTAAATACTCCATGGTCAAAGGCACAAATATCGTGTGAACTTCTTGTCCACTGAGCTCAACCACTCTTTTCCGGCCCTTGCAAATCAGAATGGACATCATTTCAATCCTTGTGACTATGGTTTTGGCAGGCTGATGTGGTAAAAAGACCCATTCAAGGATTACCAAGGGATCAGGCTTTAGTTCTGGAACCCACTGAGCAATTAGCCTTAAAGGCTGTCGGTCGTGGTTGATAATAAACAGTTGTCTTTTCCTTCGACAAGTCGATGAGCTTGATTCTCTTGTATTTTCATGGCTATCTGTTCTAACGCCGCTTTTGCCTGAACGTTAAGCTCACACTTCGAAGCGATATTCGGGTTTCCCTTTAACAGACTGAATAGAGGCATCAGTATGCTATTGTCAATGCCTAAAAAAGATCGTACCCAATTAATGGTACCAAGCAGTTTCTGTAGGTCATTCCAAGTCCGTACGTTTGAGTCCAATTTCACAGCCTGAGGCTCAATTGTAGCATCTAGGATCTTCCACCCCAAATATTTCCAGGGGGGTATAGTTTGTACCTTCTCCGGCGCTATTTGCAGACCAAACTCTTCTAGACTTTTCCTTGCATCCTGTATCACCGACGCCAACAGGTGCGGCGCGGGTCCAGAGAACAGGATATCATCCATATAGTGATAACATATGATGTTTGGATGGCGACGCCAGAGAGTGCTGTGGCTACATACATCTGACATATTATGGGGCTATTCTTCATTCCCTGTGGTAGAACAGTCCAGTGATAACGCCGCATTCGGCGATGCTGGTTTACTGCTGGTACTGAAAAAGCAAATCGGGGTGCATCCTCGGGTGCTAGTGGGAGAGTAAAAAAGCAGTCCTTAAGGTCTATTATGACAATGTCCCAATTTCGCGGTAACATTGTAGGTGATGGTAAGCCGGGTTGTAAAGCTCCCATATCCTCGATGACGTTATTTACTTTGCGCAGATCATGCAACATTTGCCATTTTCCAC
>NW_010536854.1:13117-32655 GCF_000687285.1 Phaethon lepturus | reverse complement strand
GTGTGGCCAGCAGGAGGAGAGAAGTGATTGTATCCCTGTAGTCAGCACTGGTGAGGCTGCACCTCAAATACTGTGTTCAGTCTTGGACCCCTCACTGCAAGAAGGATGTTGAGGTCCTGAAGCATGCCCAAAGAAGGGCAACGAAGCTGGTGAGGGGTCTGGAGCACAAGTGTTATGAGGAGCAGCTGAGGGAACTGGGGTTGTTCAGTTTGGAGAAGAGGAGGCTGAGGGGAGACCTTATCGCTCTTTACAACTACCTGAAAGGGGGGTTGTGGTGAGGTGGGTGTTGGTCTCTTCTCCCAGGTAACAAGTGATAGGACGAGAGGAAAGGAAATGGCCTCAAGTTGCGCCAGGGGAGGTTTAGATTGGATATTAGGAAAAATTTCTTTACGGAGAGAGCAGTCAAGCATTGGAACAGGCTACCCAGGGAGGTGGTGGAGTCACCAGCACTGGAAGTGTTCCAAAAATGTGTTAGATGTGGCACTTCAGGACATGGTTTAGTGGGCTTGGTGGTGTTGGGTTGATGGTTGGACTTGATGATCTTGAACGTCTTTTCCAACCTTAATGATGCTGTGATTCTGTGAAATTACGTTGTCTTTGGGCTTGGGCTGACTTGGCTTGTGCTTTCATCATTCTTACGTTACTCTGGTAGTATATGATAGTAGACAGAAGACTAAGTTCTGTTTTTAACTGTTGCAGGATTCCTTTTTGTCTCTCTTTTTCTCTGTGTCTCCATTTCCATATTTAAATGTGGGGACTGTGAATCTTGCGATTTTTCTCAAAGAAACCCAAAACTCGCTACCCAGATTTCAGCCTGGAAAGTACCCCTGAAGATTTTTAAATCCACCTTTCTACAGTTCTGGCACAATATAAATAGCTCTATGAGCATGCTACTTGGTCACTGTTCTCTGCTCTCTTCTGGCTTGACCTCTCAGGCTAAACCAGTAGCTGAGGGCTGTGAACCTGCTCTCTGATTCTCCCTATGCTGATTGCATTTACCCCTGGTCCTGAAAATAAGTTATTTAGCCATGGAGACCAAGCCTGGCCAAGAGCAAACAGACTGTGGTTATGTGCCAGTTTTCTGTAACAGTGGAAGCTGGTCTCTGTTGACTGATCAAGAGCAAATACCTAGATTACTTTTCGACTTCCTTCTCCTGAACTTCTAAGCTAGTTTGCAAAACATTCATCTCTGCCTGCCGTTCGGCCTCAGTTCCATCTCTTTGTAAGGCAGTGGTACTCTCCGTGAAATAGGCTGTGCAATGATACCAAGAGCTTTGGACTTCCAGTGCTGAGCTTAGCAGGCACCTGGAGTGCTGTCCTTTTGTCCTGTTCTTGATGTGATGTGAACTACAGACACTGTACTGGCAGCATGGCCATGCTGACATACCTTTTTATCTTCAGTATGTTTCTGAAGAAGCATGCAAGAATTCATCTTGCCACTGTTTGCCTGAGGTGGTGTATTTATGTCTTTTGAGCATTTTTTTAGCACTGTAATACTGTGTTTTTCCCAAGTTAAAATCAGACATTAAAATGTATTCAATGTGCTCTCCAAAAATCAAGTAATTTGTTGCATTTATTTTGGACTCTGTGTCTGTTATGCATCAACTTAGTAAGAGATGTGCAGTTGATTTGATGTAATTACTATGAATGCCTTCTATATAGCAGAAAAATTCTCCTTTTTTGCCTTACTCTGTTATGATGTTTTGAACCTTGTTGTAAAAAAGTATATAATCAGAGCTTGCTGGCGAATGTGTATCTGGGGCAAGAGTAACTGAGTTGGGGAGGGGAGACAGGTTAGGACTTGTAGTCTCACTTGCATTTGTTCCATACCAATGACAGGGAGGAGGTTGTATGGCCCCTTCTTCCACCTGGTGTTACTGTTGCATCTGTCACTTACCAGTATATACCTCATTTATACTGTCAAGTATTAAAAAAAAAAAAAATTTAGTCATCAAAAGGCTATACAAAAGGTGGTTCTTATGTTCAGGGGTTGTTTGTGTTTCTAAATTCTAAAGCCATCACAGAAATGCTTAATCAGAATGGGCGTTTAGAAATGCTCCATCTCGTGTGCGCAGTTGTGAATGCCTACTCTCCAGCCTGGCGGGGTTCAACCTCAACCAGCAACCAAGCCCCACGCAGCCGCTCGCTCGCTCCCCCACGGCGGGATGGGGGAGAGAATCAGAAGGGTAAAAGTGAGAAAACTCGTGGGTCGAGATAGAGACAGTTTAACAGGTAAAGCAAAAGCCGCGTTTGCAAACAGAGCAAAACAGGGAATCCATTCACCACTCCCCATGGGCAGGCAGGTGTTCAGCCATCTCCAGGGAAGCAGGGCTCCACCATGCATGACAGTTACTTGGGAAGACAAATGCCATCGCTCTGAACGTCCCCCTCCTTCCTTCTCCCCCCTCCCCCCCAGCTTTGTATGCTGAGCATGACATCATATGGTATGGAATATCCCCTTGCCCAGCCTGGGTCAGCTGTCCTGGCTGTGTCCCCTCCAACTTCCCGAGCACCCCCAGCCCTCTCGCTGGTAGCCCAGCCTGAAAAGCTGGACAGTCCTTGAAAAACATACTGAAAACATCAGTACGTGGTCAACATTATTTTCATCGCAAATCCAAAACATAGCCTCACACTAGCTTCTGCGACGAAAATTAACTCTGTCCCAGCTGAACCCAGGATAAGGCCCAAAGATGAGAGAAGCAGTAAGCAAGGCACAAACTGATACCTGTACAGGTGAGCTGGAGGTCTGTTCCTGAGACATGGTCAATATAAATGTACCAGAATTATTCTTATCAAGAGGATGGTGAGGGGACAAATGATAAATTGTAGCAGATGTATATGTATTTTTTTTTTAGTGGCTTAACTACTTACACTGGAAAGCATTCTCTTCTTTAGCATTGGCCATGATGAGAGAAGTTACATTCTTGGCAAAAAAATGCTGTCTCCTAACCTACAAAGCCTGCGTGATGAATGTTTGTTCAGCCAGATCGTGCCGGATTGCACTAGCATCACTTCGGCCGTCCTCGTCGCAGTGTGGTATGATGTAAAAGTGTGCTTGTTAATCGGCGTGCTCGCCGTGCAGCAGTTAGCTGTGTGAGGCATCCTTAGGGCTCTTCTCCGTGCACGCGATACCGACAGTGGGAGGGAGGTTGGGGAGGGATGGAGGGAGGGGTGGGTGGACTCGGCCGCTGTCTGTGCGCAAAGCAGCGCAGAACAGCCGAGGCAGCTGGCGGCAGCGGAGGGCCTGTTTCTCCAGTGCCTCACACCTCGTATCGTCGAGGTGCCTGCCGAGAGCCAGGACCTCGCACCCTTTTGCTCGTAGCAGCGTCTCTGTGGTACCATGGCTTGCGAACTGAGGTTCATTGCATTTCAGGCTTTGTTCTTCTGGGTGTGAGAGGGTCTAGATACCTGCAGAACAAAACCAGTAATTGCTAGTATGTTAGCATAAAATAGTACAGTCACATGAAATCAGTGCTTTAGTATTCCTCTGTGTTTTGATTTATGTTTACGTTGAGGAGCTGCCAGTGTGCTGAAGACTATTTCATTAGCAACAAAACGTTCTGAGGAGATGCTGTACGTTTGGGAGCTACGTGACCAGCACACTTCTGACTGTCATTGGTTTGCTTAATCCAGATGTCAGATTTTCCTTAGCCGAAAAGCTTCAGTATCAATCTTCCCTTACAAAGCATTTTGAGATATTCAGGCCAAATACTTAAGATAAGCACAGTTTTGTTCCCTTTCTCATCCTTCATTTGTCCTTTCCCAATTATTCAGTTATGCTGTAGATGTAAGGCTGAACTCTGTCCAGGGGACAGAAGCTTTGGTCTGTATCTTAACTTATTGTGCTTTTCATAGCCTGCAGTGCTTTTGCATTTGTTGATACTGTTGTTCTTGTTTGGTTTTGGTCTTGTTTACCTTGAAAGGTAAAATCTTTGTCTATGAAAAGACTTAGCTACAAAAGGAAAATGTATGTCACAGCATTACTCATCGCAGCAGCAAGTAACTGAGCCTGTATCTACAATTCTCATATATTGGTGAGCTCTGAAGGCAGGAAAAATGGAGCTGTTGTGAAAAGTGGGAAGAGGCCAGCCGGTGTTGTTTCTTTTAGTTCTTGGTTACTGGTTACGTTTGGCTAGTATAGCAACTATTGGGCTTTGCTTTGCATAATGAAAAAGAACTTAGTGCATTTTCCTCTCAAGTTGTGCTCCTTTTTTGCACAGGAGACTCAAATAGATCTTGATTCATATCCAAAAGCCTGAATTAAAGACCAAATGTTCCGGGAAACAGTGTCTTGGGGGGTTTCTGTGGGTTCTTATTCCACCGAGTGCTCTTTTGAACATTCTTGCTATTGTGCACTTTGTTCTGTGCCCTGACAGGTCAACTGAAGAATTTAGGAGGATGTAGCAAGTTGGAGTAAAAACATTTTAAAAAGCCAGCCTTTCTTGTTTTACTGTTCTCTCCGAGTCCTTACTTTAGTTAATTAGAAGCAATAAAACATAACTAAATGTCTCTCTGTGAGGCAAGAACACTGGCCCTTTCAGTTATGCAGGGGGCTGTACACAGTGGTAGCAGGGGAGGAAATGTTAAAAGCACAAAGTGTCGGAAAGATCCAAGGGAATCTGATATATCAGGCTGACTAATACTTGGGAGGATGTGGAGTGGATGTAAGTTGTGCAGGAGTGGTAGCAACTTTCCTATTTGAACTATGGAGTTACTAGATGACTGTGTCTTTTAACTTCTGCTATGCTGCTAAAAGTCTGTAAAGATACTTGGCCCTTTCAAAGATCTTCACACCTTAAGAAAAGGGACTTCATAATCCCCAGAGTGTGGTAGTTGATACTTAAATATTGCAAACCATTTAGCCGAGACGTGTTTACCAGCCAGGAGCAGACAGGAGGTTGTAACAAAGCTTGGAAGAGAACTGAAAACTCTAGGTCTGTTTTTAGGAGAACACTGTGTCTAAAACCCGGTCTGGCTGAAGTTTCATGATTGCTTTACGTATTTTAAATTGTAAGTGGAAGCTGCAATTAAAAGGAATGGACTGATCTGTCTAGTGCATGCATTCATTCCTCCTCCTTTGCATTGGTACTAGCATTCAATTTTTGAGTGACAGCTTTGATCAAGAAGCCAATCCAGCTATAAAAGCAAATCCATCTACATAAAAAAAAAGAAGAGTGTTCAGCTCTCCACACAGCCTGACCAGAACTGAAGCTATCACAAGGGGAATGGCAGCAACGGGCACTTTCACAGGAGATGGGGCACAACTGCCCTCTTGGTAGCAGCCTAAAGTTGGGTTGGTTTAAAGGTATCAGGAACCTACAAGCACTCTGGGAACATACATCAATTTTTTGGATCACTTGTGAAGCATTTGCTTTGTGTGTTTTCAATAGTTACTGTTTGTCCTTGGTATAGTAGCAATCAATCATCAGCACTGGTTTTATTAATAGATGGAAATTGAATAGATTCAGAATGGTACTGACTTAAAACTTTTGTCTCTGACCTTTTGGCCACAGCGAGCAGCTGTGTGGTGCTTAGAGTTGCTGGCTGCGGTTAAACCACATGCCTTTTTGTAAATATTTATTTGCTTAATTTTCAGGCAAACATTTTTCTTCCTAAAAAATGTCCCAGCAACTGAAAAATCATGGATACGTGTCTTTCAGGAAAATTAATTAATATCATTGTGAGCGTTATTACTGCAAAATTTTGGTTTGCAGATCTTTTTTGCAACTTATACCCAAACCTAGTTACAATCCTAAACCATAAAACTAGCGTAACTAGGATTCATGTGGGAATGTTGAGGTGAAATTCTGTGGTTTTGTCTTTTGCAGGAGTTCAAGCGAATTTATCAGTGATCTCTGCTGGTCTAAAAAAGTACATGAATCCCAACCGAAGGCATAACATGGCACAACAGTGTGGTTCTGCTCTGAGATGAGACTGTATTTCTAGAGAGGGAGAGGGACAAACATGTTTGTGAGTTGAAGAGTCATTTAATGTTTTGATTCTTGGAATGGAGAATTTCAAGGAGGTAGTTCCCTCAGCTTTTCAATGCATTGATCTTTGAAGTAACGTGAAGACTTTGGCTGAAAAAAGTGAATGAAATGCGTGTGTGTGTGGTGGTAAAATTGAAGTGAGTTTTGTGCTGGTGCTATTCAGGGTCTTTTACACGCATCTTATTGTCTTCTTTCATTTTGGGAAGGTGGTAGGTAATATTACATCAAACAGGTATAATTTGAATAAAGTAATTGAAATTACAGTAAGCTAAAACTGGTGAAAAATAAGTTTGTTGGAAAACCAAAATTCATGGACAACTATCAAAACATAAATACATTTCATCCCTATTAAAACTAAATCTGCTTTCAGTTAAGAACTACAGGATTCATAAATGTAATACATGAATGATAAGATTTTTGAAGTTTAATATTTCAAGACATTCAATCTTTTTTTAAAATGTGAAACTGTTACTTTTATTGAGCTAAGAGGTTTTCCAGTTTTCTAGCAATGACCTGGCAAATGGTTTGGATGTGATCAGTGGCCCTTGAAAGCACAGCTCATTGTGCTCAAAAAAACAAAACAAAACAAGAAAAACTCCAAAACCAAAAACCAACACACAATCAAACCCAACAAAAAGCCTTCCAATTTCAATGTGTCTTTTCTACTGATCTTTTAACAGGTTAATTACTAACTAGCATTTGCTGCTTGTTTTATCCTCCCCACTCTCTGTCCGTCACTCCTGGTCCCTCTTCTCTTAAAACTTCACATTGTCACTAAGTGAATAAATTTTCCACCTTTCTTCCTCCTCAGACGGGAGGAGCAAAACTAGAAAGTGGTGTTTTTATGTCTTGCAGTCTGGCTGTGTCAGCGGTCCGCTAACCTTCACTAAAAAGCAGCCTGTGTTCCCTCCCACCAGCCCCCGACCCCCTTTAAAAATCCCGCAAAACCAGAAGAGCAGAGCAACCGTTGTGGAAGGTTCTGATGTTGGATGTTGTATCTATATTCTTTGCTTTCTCTTGGTCTTAAACTTATTTGTATTTGTGCATGTTTATTTTTTTAATAACCTCATAGGAAGGAGCAGCTATAACATTTCTACAGCATCAAGCATGCTTTGATTTACAAGCATTTTATTCTCCAAGTGCCCAGCAAAAGAAGGGACAGGCCAGACAGACTAGCATCGAGTAGCGCCATTATTTTGGGGCTAGGGACTGGCTCTACCCACTAAAACGTGGATCGGGCCATTTTGGACAGTTTTTTGGACAGTGATTTAACGGCTTTGTTTTTCGTACTGCAGAGGTACGGGATGCTAAGATGTTATGCAGCCAGCTCTGCATTGAGATTCAGAGCACGCGTGTGGATGGCGATCGAGTCAAGATTTGCCCTTTGCCTGCCTTTGAGGAGCAATGCTGGCAGCGCTGCCTGCCAGAGCGGCGAGTTTTAGGAGCAGCACCGGCTACCCAGGGTGGGAAGTAGGTAAAGTCATTAGTGCCTCTGTCTGCACATAGGATAAAGATAAGGGCTTCAGGAGAAAGATGAATAGGTAGCAAAAGAGGAGAACAAAGAACAGTAGGAGAAGAAAGCCTGCGCTTCTGTTTTGCCATCCCAGATAAGGAGCAGGTTGTATGGAACGTGCCCTTCTACGCTTTTTCTTTCCAACCTCTTTGGCTGCTGCACAGTAAGTGTTGCCTCTCCATCATAAATATGAAATGAGCTGATTGTTTCTTCGTTTGCCAGTGGGCTGGATGTTTCTGTTTCTTGTTGGTTATGTGACAGATGCAGTTTGTACAGTGTCACTTATAACTGCAGGGATTGTTTATTTTTGTTTTTATGTCATCCTGTTGGATGGCATAATTTCAAATTACTGTTGAAACTTATTTTAGAAGAAGACATATTTTGCATTTACCTGTTGGCATCTTGAAAAAATGTATTTTTAATAGGTTGTAACTGTGAAGGTGTTCAAGACTGAAATTTGTGTTAACGTGTGTATTGTTTACTCCATGTTTCTGTCTTCAAAGTTTGATGCATTTCCCATGTGAAAATTGTGTTTCTTGTGGGAATATTGAAGGTGGAAATATTGAATTATTTTTTACAAAGAGTGGGGAAGCTGAGGGTCTCAACCAGTTAAGCCAAGAAAACAAACAAACAATGTGTTTTCCTGATATTGTGTAAATATTTTTTTGTTCCCAGGTATAAATACCCTTTGCCTTTTCTGGCACAAGTGAAATTTGTGGCTTCTGTCATCCATAGTCAATCTGTTGCTTCTCTTGATGACTTTAATGTCTTACTTGGTGCTTATAATTTTTTTAATATGAATTCAAGATAGCTCAGATAGTATTTTAGTTGCATTTACTACTTTGTTCATTCACTTCCAAGTCAGGCAATACTTGCTAAGACTGATGAGACAAAAGTTTTGAGTGGTGAATTTGCAGGGTAATTTAACTTACGCTTTTTTCTTTGTGAAATCTTTTAATTTAACTGCTGATGTGTTCCTTATTTAGGATTTGAATAGCCTTCTAAGAGGCTTGCACTTAAATTGCTATTAAAAGTAGAGCTTAGCCATCAAAGTGAGTCGGAACTGGCACTGCTGATGACAGCAATACTGAAATATTTTTAAAAGCTGAGCCCTGTCCTCCTTAATTACCTTTCAAAAATGGGATGTAAACACTTCTCTTCTGAAAAAACGACATTTTGATGCAGAGAGATGTCTTTGTCTTGTACAACACTGAGCACGCTGCCAGAAAAATGATAAACTTCTCTTATGTTTCTCAGGTCTGTGAAATTGGCTAAATATAAAGTGTGCAGGAAATATAAAACATTGCCTCTTCAAGAGCTGTAGGAATTGTAGGGGCAAATAGCAGTTGACATTCTGTGTTCTACTTCGATGTGTAGATCAGCCTGGGTAAGTGTTGCTAGCAAAGCATGCAGTGGTAACCTAATTGTGTCATTTTGCCTGAAAAAAACTAGTTTTAGGGAGGATTTTAGCTAGTATTTTACCGCAAAGACTTCAGTAATGGCGTGTAAAAGAATCATGCGCTGTTAAATTTGGAGAACTTACTTGTTCAGGTAAATGCTTTATGGCTGGATTAATGAGTAACTTCTACTTCAATTAGTTGCTGTTCTCTGCAGTATAGTATTTGGGCTTCTTTTTCCCTGTAAAAGCTCTCCTTGTTTTCACTCAGTCATTTAGCACCCCAAGATGCGCATTGTCCCCAGTAAGCTGCAGTTACTCCTGACGGGGATCGTTTGCGTTACAGAGTTTCGTGCTGTACCATCCGCTCATCAGAAAGGTAGGGTGAAAATTTCACCTCTAGTTGTAACAGTATTCTAAGTACCTAACGGATTTGTTCTTAGGCAGTGACAAGCATGGGTGTCAGTGCGGAAATAAAGAAGCTGCACTAGTTTCAGCCCTTAAGTTTTTGACCCTAAGAGCTCATAGACCTAGACACCAGGCAGAATTAGAGTAATTGGTCTAGTTTTCATTCCTGGCTTTTCTTCCAATCCAAATCTGTAACTGAAAGCTATCTTTTGTTAAGTAATTCTTATGAAACGTTTGTATGATTTATAATTAAATAAATGAAATTAAATACTCTCAGATTTGCAGCAAGTTAATGAAGGTCATGGTTTAGCACGTTACCCATGGGCTGCAAACAAAATACAGTGAGTCCTCTCTTCCATTGTCTTACATCTTAAAATCCGGAGTATTCTTTTTTTGGAAAGATTAATGGTTGCAATTGTTCCCGTTTCCTCATGCAGATTTACTGATTTATAGCAAACCGGAATGGAATTCAGATCTTGGCTGTTTGCGTAACTCTTTTGCTTCCATTTTAAATTTGCAGTAGTAAAAGAGGGAAATTTACAGCATTGATTTCCTAAATTCTGCCACTTGTTTGTATTAGGAATTATAAAATGTGGTTCCTGTCATGGCTGAGAGATTGCACGTACTTCTGCAGCAGGCCATGCCTTCCAATGCTATGTTACTAAAAAGCTGAAAAACATAAATCCAGGCTAAATCTTTCCTTCTCTTCCCCATTTTACTCCTCAGATCCAAAGTGTGGGCAGAAAGTTCAAGAGACAAAACCATGGAGTTACCTTAACCTTTTTACTCAGATTGTTGGGGGAAACCAGGTGAAACAAGGCTCACATCCATGGCAGGTTTGCACAAGCAAATGTGGTTTTATCTTCAGAACAAAGTCCTGACTTTTTGTAGAAATGACAAAAGAAGAAAACAGGTATACTTTGTGATGATGCTTATGGTGTATTGTTGAGCTCCACCCTGCTTTTATGAAAAGCAGTGAAGCAGGTGGAGAGGACATGGAACCTGTCCTGCTCCCTGATAAACCTTTGCTTATTTTGCTCCATTTTTATTTTGTGTATCGTTATTTCTGAAAGAGCATCTGTAGATTAGTCTGTTGTTAAAAAGCATGGGTGAAACTGCTCAAAAATAGGTCTCCAAAAACCACCTCGAGTCCCCACTATTGTCAGGCATCATGGATTTGCAGTGCTCCCAGTGACCTGCAAAGGAGAAATTCTCAACTCAACTGGTAACCTTTACAGTGTGCTGAATACCTCAGTGACTTGGCAGTTATTACGTGTGTGTTGCTTATATCCAGATACCAAGTCACAGCTGAGGAGAACAGCGAGGTTTAGGATCTCTTCGACTCAAGGACTGTGACTGTAAAAATACCGTGAAAGTGGGTTTGCTTGAAATGCAGCATGTACTTTAGCTATGTGAATCTTCAGAGAGTACCTGCATGTGCTATCTTCTTTCTTCCTCAAACACATTCAGAGCAAATATAAAGATTTTCTTTATTTAATATGCCTTCTTTTATGCGATGCAGGCTTCCTTGAAACGAAGGCAAAAGCATTTCTGTGGAGGCACCATTGTTTCTGCTCAGTGGGTGGTCACGGCAGCTCACTGCATCTTAGACAGGTATGGATGTGGTATTTCAGGAGCAGGCTGCAGGTGCAGTAAAACATTAATTGTAAAAACATGTGTGTGCTGTAGCATCTTTTTGTGGTGATTATTTACAGGTGCTACCCTTTCATTTGTAACCAATATTTTCCATGTTTTAACAGAAAAGGAGAAAAAAATAAAACCTTTGAACACCCCAAAAATAATTAAGAATAAAATAAACTTACAGGGATTGGTGGAAACTGGTTTTTCGAAGTGTAGGTAAAAATCTGTACCTAACTATAATTATCAGGTGACTGCAATTTTTTTTTTAATGCGGTAACAACTGGCAGAGTATATGCAATTAAATGGTGAATGGATATAGTACTGACTTCTTGCATGCTGATGATTTTCAGCCTTAGTGCTTTAAAAAAAAAAAAAGGTCTGAGAATGTTGTACTGAAGTTTCAGTCCTGGTTCTGTGGTGGCTTCACTGAGATCCTGAGTCCCTTATAGTTAATACTGAATCTTTGTACTAATGAATCACCTGGAATTATAAATTTGATCTGTATCTGGCATTGTATGTGAGCACATCTTGGTCAAATTGGCCAATAGCTGCAGAGTTTGTATTAACTACAGAAGGAGAGGCAGTATCTAAATCAGCATAAAGCCTCCTGACACAAAAGTAATTCTTTAAGTCTGATGAATAAATTTGAAGCAGAATAAGAAGTTTATAATGATTGCTTTTGTGTTTCCTTGCTGCACATCTGATCTGGTACTAGGAGCCCTAAAGCATATTTCACTGTGTTTTTAAGGTATAAACTGAGAATGCCAAAGAAGTGGTCTTATTTTTTTCTGTACTTTCCTATGTCCAAATCTTCCCTCCTTCATCAAAAAGCAGTGTGACTGAACATTTTTAAACACAGTAAGAGGACCTGGTTCCTTAGTGGACCACCAAACCACAGTCGGGAGTGTAACTAAATCGTCTTTCTTCTCAGTCCTTTTCATCTCCCAGTTTCTACTGCAGGGCATACTCGGCTCTTGCTGATTGTACGTATTAAGTGCTCTAAAATCTAAAGATGAAAGACATTAGGTATTGGTAGTAATAACTTTTCTGTTTAAAAACACCTATATTTTTTCCTTTCCTTTTGAAGATTCTGTAGCTGAACTTTTATTTTTCTATTCTACAGGAACCTGCTCCAGTACTTGAATGTCACTGCAGGAGAACATGATTTGAGGATCAGGGAGAATGGCGAGCAGACACTCCCTGTTAAATATGTCATTAAGCATCCAAACTTTGACCCCAGAAGGCCGATGAACTATGACATTGCCCTTCTGAAGCTGGATGGAGCCTTCAACTTCAGTAAGGCCATAGTTACCTGTGATCTTTTTCAGTGGGGAAGGTAAGGCCTTTGCTTCTCCCATGTGCTGTGCAAAGTCTGGAAACTCGGTTTAAGCCTATTTCCCAGCTGTCAGATTATGCTACTAAAAATCTCCAGAGTACTTTGCAACTGAAACATTTAAAATACCAGAGGAAAGTCAGAAAAATGTATCAGTTGAACTAGATGGTCTTCTCCAGACTTAATAATCCCTTGAAGAAAAAGGTATTGTTCTTTGTATGCAGGAGAATAAAATTTGACCGAAGAGATGTGTTTATTTTTTATCTCTGGTGTAGAGATAAAAAATGGATGCATCTCACTGCCTCTGGTGAACAGTAAAGCTCGTCAAAGGCAGACCAGAGCTCCGAGCGTACCGCGGTAGTGTCTGTACCTTACCCAGACCTTCCTGCTTTTTGCCCTCTTTCCCCTTCCTGCAGACTGCAGAAGGGAGCGTGGGATTATCTTCAGTAGCGGCGGAATGGTCCCTCTGGGGGCTGGAAGGGAAAGAGGACGGTGAGGGTAGGACAGATGTTGCTTCCCTGTTTCCTGGCCTGTGAGCCAGCAGTTTCTCAGCTGTCCACTAACTTTGCCGTAGGGTCAGGTTTTCTGGAAGGCTACTTCACATCAGTTTTATGTAATACTGAGGTGCACAGGAGAGTCCACCCGACACTTTGCTCTTCCAAAGGCTCCGGCTCACGTCGTTAGGTTGCTCTTTCTTTGCCACCACAAAGGTGAGCAACTACTTTTTCTAATGGAAGTCTGGGTCACGATAGCAGCTAAGTTTAAGGTGAATGGCAAGGCCTGGGCTGAAGCTTGTGGTGCTCATGGCTTTCTATTTCCATTCCAAAACGCTACAAAGTGGAGACACAGATAAATTGTCAAATGCCAGGTTAATTTTTCAGATGCCACAAAAATAACAATACTCTTTAGTTTTAAAAAAACTGAGAAAGGAAGATTGTTGTTGTTGTTCTTTCAAATACTTATTGATAAAATTCATGTCCATGTGTGGCAGGTTCATCAGTTTTGCCAGCATGTCTTCCTGATCCAGGTGAAAGGTTTGAAGCAGGATATGTCTGCACTGCTTGTGGCTGGGGCCGTTTAAATGAGAGTAAGCCACTTGAATTGTTCTTTGACATTCAGGTTTTTCAGTGTCTTATTTCTGAAGCTAAGAGCTGGATTACATAGGTCATAGACAGATGAGAAATACACATCAACTGGTCATAAGAATTGTAATCTCAAAATGGGATCTTTGCTAGCTTCTATGCCTACCTGTCAATTATCTCAAAATGGATCTCTAAAATATATAGACCTGTATTTCAATTTTGAAACATTTTGAAATTTATTCAAGTAAAACTGCTTATTTATACAAAACTGGATGTTTATTTAGCCATAAAATGGCTTGTAGCAAGTTTACAACTCTTTTTTTTGGGTGTGTATTAGCAGTGACGTTAACTTCACCTTTCAGCATCTCTTATGAACCTTTTTTTTTGTATTTCAGATGGAGTACTCCCTCAGGTCTTATATGAAGTCAGTCTACCGATCCTAAACAGTAAGGAGTGTTCAAGAGCATTATCAACTTTGAAGAAACCCATCCAAGGAGACACTATAATGTGTGCTGGATTTCCAGATGGAGGAAAAGATGCCTGCCAGGTCAGCTGAACACAGCGCCTTGTGTACTGACAAGTGTTTCTCTCAAGCTCAAAGCTCTGTGTGCCTAAATGAATAAATACACTGTAAAATGTGATGTTTGGAGTGTGCTTATTTTGATGTGTGAATTCTTTCAAAGGTTCTATATGGGGCAATGTACTTAATTACATGATTCCATTTTAATTATTGTGTGAGTTGTATGACAGGTCCCTGAGAGCAATTTTGCAATGTATCCCAGAGCAATAATGCTTAGGGCTTTCTAACTTCAAAGCACTTGATAAATTAATTAATGTTGCTAAGATCCTAAAGAGGAAAGTAGGAAGTATTACCTTGGATTACAGGAAGGAAAGGAAGCGAGGTAAAGGTTAAGTGATTGTTCCTTGTCATGGGAGTTTAAAAAAAAAAAAAAAGCTCCTCACTCCTTTTTACATGCTAAAATACAACAAATGTGCACCCATGAGAGAATTAGTTGATCTCTGCCCCTCTTGCCAATCCTGACTAAACACAATAAAAAAGAAAGTACCTTTCTTCACAGTTTTGGTTGGGGTTTTTTTTTAATTACTCTTCCCTATGTTTCAGGGTTGTTAATATGGCACAAAAGAGAACTCGGAAAACTCTTTAAGGCTTGCTCAGTGGTGTGCACACGCTTTTTTAAGCTGTGGGTTCTGGGCTTTTGCTTGTTTTTTACAGGGAGACTCGGGAGGCCCTCTTTTGTGCTGACGTAAGCATGGTGCCTGGACTCTCGCGGGTGTGATCTCCTGAGGAATGGGGTGTGCTCGTGGCTGGATAAGTAATGAGAGGAAGAAACATTATGACAGAGGATCTCCAGGAATATTCACAGACCTCAGTGCGGTGCTTTCCTGGATTCAAGAGAACATGAGCGCTGGTATTAAATCTCCACACTAATGTGTCCCTCACTTTTGACAACTCTTTCATCTCATAATAATATTTCATTTAATTTTATCTTTTTCAAGATATAGCACTTATATTTTTCCCATTTTTTCTGGCAAAGCACTGTAGCATTTCATAATGCCTTAATCAGTACCTTTATATGGTACTGATTGGCAGTTGCCAAAAACAAATTGAGAGCATTGTAAATGCTTGCTTCTCTTCCACTTTGCCTTCTGCCTGGACTATATATGTGTGTGTGGTTGGTTTTTTTTTTTTTTTTTTTTTTTTGTTTAATTTTAAGGATGGTTCTTTCATCCAGCTAGCCTGGTATTTTTTGTTTTTAAGTGGAAATTCACCAACTGAAAGTGTCTGAAATTCCATAAGCACCTCTTTGAAGTCACTTGTCATTTTTCTCAGCTAAAATGTATTGGATCAGACATTTGACTATGTGGGGAAAAGTCACGCTCTCGGAAGAGTTTTTGCTTACTCTGCCCAAAAGGCTACATGCCCTCTGTGCAGGGGAACAGCATGAAAATTATCTATCACTTCCAAAGTCATGGAGCTGGAGATACAAATCACAGTCTGTCCAGGGCTCAACTTCACTCAGAGCATTAAGAAACTGAATTAATATTTTCTTCCAGTTTGGACTATTTTCATTTAAAGGTATTGGAGATTTTGTTAAAATTTATGCAGAGAACTGAAAAACTGAGGAGTGTTTAGGAGGTTTTGCTACTCAGTAATAAGAAAAAAAATTGTGAGGAGAGGAAAAAACCCACCCTTTCCCATTAGAAACCAGCTTCAACTGGTGATTGAAAAAAGAAACCTTCATAATGTTGGAGAAAAATGAAAAGAGTTTAGCTTTTGAAAATATTTTGATTTTCAATTTAAAAAAAAGTCATCAAGAATTTACTAGTTGGCCTATTTTATTATCAGGAAAAAATAATATGATTAGCTATTGTGGTAATTAATGTGTGTTGGCTCCAGTGAACAGAAAAAGTGATTTAGTAGGTAAAGTGAAAACACAGTTCTCAATTGCATTGCACTAGCTTTTGCTGGCTTGCTCTTTTATACTGTCACACTGGTGCAAAAGGTCTTAACTGTAATTGCTGTCAGGCTTCATGTCTCTGTGTCCCCGATGTGATGCTAGCAGTCGGATTCTGCTACCCTTAATGGAAATGTATAGTATTTACTCAACAAGTACATAAAAAGAGTGTACTGTGCAGCTCAGACTTAGGAGTGGCCTCTCAAACGTATGATTAATTCTGGAAGTGGCTATTCCAGAATTGTTTATTCCAAAGTCAGCATTGCCTGAACTTGCAATGTTGTTTTAATTCCAAGCCTGGTCTATTGTAGGCACTATGTCCCCAACAAGCATTTGAAGTTGCCTCAGTGCTAGCTGTATGAAATTACCATTTCGCACAGATAAAAAGAAAGCCTACATTTGTGAATATGAAACTACAGTAATTTATTTGTCTTTTTCCACCCCCTTCCCTATTCCTCCTTTATTAGATCTGAAAATGAAAAGCTCCACAGGTGAGTACAGTATTTTTTCAGTATCTTCTATCTGTGTTAGAGCGTAAAAAGACCCCCAAAATAGCCTGATATATAATCTATGAAGGAAACAATGTGAAGAAGCTTGACTCATCAAAGCGCATGTAAATGTATACTTTAAATATATACTCTTTTCCTCCTGGTTCTGTTAAAAAAAATTACTTATATAGGGTTGTACTTATGTACCGATGACTTCAAAAAGGAATTTTCCTTAAGACAGCTACATATAGAAAGCCATATTTTAATTGAAATGCAAATAAAATTAATGGGAAAAATGTGGAACAGAACCTCAAGCAATGCATGAAATCTAGCTAGTGAAGTTGTTTCTGTATAAAAATATAGATTCTAAATAGAAAGTATGAGGTAAATTAGTAGTACTTTCGCACAGTCCGTGATGAATCTATCTCCTTGTCTGGTCATACTTCTATGAATAAAATGCAAAAAGACCCCCATGAAACCCAACCCCTAATGTAACATGTTTTACAATTAAAGTCTTGCTTTGATTCTGCCATGTTTATGTTCTTATTGGACACTCTCTTCATCTAGGTACAAGTTCACACAAAGATACTAGAAACAACTCTTGCGACCTGGGTCTTAAAATTTTAATTTTAGCAATCTAGAGTGAGATTTCTCAGATGATAAACGACCTTGGGCACATGGTCAGTTTGTATAGATTTGATGTAGCCAGTCAGAATTGGGTATTTAAATGCTGTTTGTGTCTTTTTGGAATTTTTACTGGTCTTCCTAGGATGCTTCAGGTAAGATACTCTTATAAGTACATGACTCTTTAAATTTGTTTTCATATATGTAGTTGTTGAAAAATGTCTCACTGGCTTACCTTGCAAGGAGAAGAAAAGGCAAGAAGAGATAATTTTTGTAACTAATTCTGTTTCTAGTGACACTTACCTGGAGAGAAAAGCTTCTGCTTCTGCTAGTAAAGTGTTTTCAATACCATATTGTAACGTTACAAAAGTCTCCTGCTGTAACATAGCTAAGGACATTATTATAAATGGGCTGCAATGAACACTTGTCTTATGTCCTGAGGTATGCATTTTTCCTCCCTGAAAAACATTTGTACTGAAATCCTCATTTAACAAATAGTTTCTTTAAGGTAAAAAGAATAAAATATAACAGCGTGTTGGCAGTGCTTAATTTTTCCTCCCAAATTACATGTTTGAAAACTGATTTACCATAATTCCAAATAAAAGAGAGGGGAGAGAAGACCCAGCATCAGTCTGCCAGCAGAAACAAGGTACAGCTGAGCAGTCTTCAGTCTTACAATATTCTCTAGGTCTTTGAGCTTTTTTGGCGTAACAGATGATTGCATATGTCAAACCTGAGTCCTGCTATTTTGTTTTAACTGTACAATGCAGCATATTGTAGCATTCAGGATGGCACACTCCCTGGCAGTGAAGGAGAATTACATTTTCCTGGAAGTCCCAAACAGTTTTATCAAAGCCACCAGTAAGTAGAGAAAACACAGTCTTTCCCCAGAAACTATTCCCTGTACCAGTGTAGCTGTTTTTTTGTTGCAGCATTGTGAATGGGAACTAATTTGTTATTCCAGATTGTGTGTATGGACTCTACTTGTACCAGAAGGGAATTATATATTGCTTCGTTTTTCCCACTTTGATATAGAGCCAGAAACATTTTGTGACTATGATTCTTTATCAGTCTATTCAAAAGATGACAGACTTGTTGGTGAGTTGCTGTCCCCTTATTCTTTGAAGTAATCTGTCCATGTACTCTTT
Source organism: Phaethon lepturus (assembly GCF_000687285.1). Classification (NCBI taxonomy): domain Eukaryota; kingdom Metazoa; phylum Chordata; class Aves; order Phaethontiformes; family Phaethontidae; genus Phaethon; species Phaethon lepturus. The sequence continues at coordinate 14,555 of NW_010536854.1, read as the reverse complement.
CATTCTAGTGGCAAGTACACCCAGTGAGGATGTTGCGGTTGGTTATGGTTTACTTACCTTTTCACGATGAATACGTTGTGACATATGATATAAAATAAAAGATAAAGAGGGTGGTAGGAGAAAAGAATAGAAAAATGCCTGTTAGGGAACTGTGTCCGTTGTGTTCTCAATTTTTAATAGTGTGTATCTTTTAGTTGGGCTAATGGATTAATACAGAATGTAGAGGAATGGATAGACAATTTCCTTCCCACCTTTAAATTTGCATAGTCAGGTACTTAAAATGGTGCATGCAAGTATTCTCAAGCGACTCAAGGCCTTAAATGGTGATTATTCTCTAATATTATATTTCAGGGAAATTCTGTGGAAGAGATCTTCCATTACCTATTTTGATTGGCTCCGATAGTATACGGCTGAAATTTGTTTCTGACAACAAGGATTTTGGAACTGGTTTTTCTATGACCTACAAAGCTCTTACACCAGATATTCTTCCTGGTAAGTCTAAGTCTAGTAATATACCTGTCTGCACTCTTGGGTGGTGGCCTGAAAAAGATTTTTGGGAGAATACAAATCCAAGAAAGCTCCTGTGACTTTTCTGTGTGGATGATGTTATGAACAAGGTAAGTGTGCTTAGGCTGCCGTGTGACATTGTAGAGACACTGGGATGCCAGGAGGACATAGGGATAGATGCTGTTGAGAAGCCTTTGTTTTACTCTGCCTCTTCTCCATCCACTTTATGCAAGATCTCATTTCCTTCCCTGCTTCCAGAATGTTTTAAAACTTAATAAGATTAGTCAAATGAGCAGAATTTCCAGATGAAAGCTGCTTTGCTAGTCCCAAGCGTGCTTTGCTGGAGGGGCCCTGAGGGAGGCAGCTAATGCTAGGATATATGTACTGGAGAATTGCTTGCTGTTTTGCTGTGCAGAGCAGTTTTCCATCACTAGGGAGCAGGCCCAAGGGCTGTCTGTTGAATCTGGACAATCCAGTTACAGAGACACACCTGTTGTTCCTGTTTCTGCAGCTTTTCCAGTTAGTTTCTTTCCTTTGCAGAGTGTAGGGAGGAATCCCCTCTGAGGGGATATGCCTTGCCAGGGCATAGACCATCAGGAAGACACAACTGCTGGTTGTGTTTTGTGTCTCCACTTTAATTTCCAAAGAAAGTTGATGTTGCGAATGAGTGGTTTAGGCCACTTAAAAATCACTGCCAAGGATATTAGGGGGGGAGGGGGGAAATTAATACGAATTTGTAAAAAGCATGACTTAACAGAATTTGATGGCAAGGTTCACTCTATCACTTACTCAATATGCAAAAAGCATAGAAAGGGAAATCAAATTAGAATTGAGTTGGAACGATTTATACGTGGATCGGGGAAATGATTTACACGGGGTCAGGGAAATAAAGTCAGAATTGCATTGGTGTGGTTTACATAGAGATTAGGGA
>NW_010536854.1:0-13057 GCF_000687285.1 Phaethon lepturus | reverse complement strand
AAATTCCCCCCTACTACCAGACTTAGTCAACAGTTTATAAGTAAGGTTAGGTAAGGAAAGTTAAGGAATGCCCTCCTGTTGAGTCACAAGGTTCAGAGCGGGCTCCCTTGCTTTCTAAACTCCTTCTCAGAAAGAAGTCTAAGTGTGGCTGGATCCACTCCTAGTCCCCGCCTTAATCAACAGTTTATATCTAAAGGGCAAATTGCACACACAAACACAGGGATGTGGATATAGATATAGAGATATATAAAGGTATACCTGTTAAAAATTCCCCTTGAGTTCAGTGGAATATCCATGTCAAAAGCCTTTGCATTTCTCAAGGGGTGAGGGTTGAGCCTCAAGGAGCGGGGGTTTCAGCCCAGGTCCTGTCGTCAGTCTTTGGTGACGGTCCTCCAAACTTCGCAAACTGGAGAGTTTGCAAGCTCTGAGAGGTGTCCCACTCAGAGGGAGATGCTGGTCGTAGCCCACTGCAGTCCAGAAGAGCTCAAAGGTCTTCACTTGGGACCACTGTTTATAGGGTCACAAGATAATTGACTTTAGGCATCGGTGAATTTCCATCCTGGCTACACTCTGGGTTGGTAACTGCTGGAGTTCTCAAATCTCCAGTAACGCTAGTACTGATCATACCAGGGCTGTCAGTGGATGGTCAGTTATTCCTGGTCTCATTCCCTGCCCTGGCCAGGCAACCGAACTCCTGGTACGGTCAGTGCTATTCCCCATCTGAGCTACGCAAAGGTGCTTGGTACGGTCAATTGACTCTTAACAGCCAAACTCATTGCACAAAGGCCAAGGCTTGCCAGGCAACAGAATTCCTAAGGCTGTAAAGCGGTCCAGGAGCAAGGAGGGGGGCAATGCACCACCGCAGTTGGCAAATGTTTTCTGACATGCCTGTGTCCTGCTCTACCCCACGCAGGTACTTGTATCTGCAGTGCACTGCCTGTAGCCAAAAGGAAATGGTATAGTCAGGGGTTGAACTACTCTTCTGTCTGGGAACAAATTAAAAATTTTCTTTGCATCTTTTTCACGCTGAAGGATTTGGCTTCCTGCTCTTGTCCTGTTCTCTTTCTCAGCTGCAAGAAAGCACCACGAGAGTTTTTCTGGATTTAATTTTTTTTTTTGGTGAATGATTTCATAGGAAATCACAGTAACTCCATTTTTGTTTTCCTGGATTTTCAGATTCTGGCTGTGAGTCCTTAGTTGTCCTCTTTGAAGAAGGAGCGTTACAAAGTATGCACTATCCAGAGGGCTACAGCAACATGGCAGATTGTCAATGGATTATTTGTGCGCCAGAGGACCATGTAATCAAGGTATAATATGGCCCTTCTTGTGTCTACACTGTGGAAATGGGCATCATTTTGTTAATAAGAAATTATGCAACTAAGGACAAGCAAGATCAAGCAACATAAGCTTGAATAACGCTGCAGGATGCAGTTAAGAGGAATCACTTACCATCACAAAAGCCAGATAGGTTTTGATTTCTCCTTTAGGTTATAGTAAAATAGGGTTTCCTGGTTTAAATTTTATCGTGATGGCTTCATCTAGCAAGTGTAATATGCTGTGTATCACCTGTGCAAGGTCTGAATGTCACAGAAACCCAAACCCTAAAGGAATCACTGACACTACTAAAGACACTATTATAGATCTTTGAATTTCCCTTTGTGAATTTAACAACAAGGTTCACATTTTCATTTTTTATTTAAAGCTTACATACCAGTCTTTTGAAGTAGAAGAGAGTGAAGATTGCTCTTACGATGCTGTGACTGTCTATGAAGATGTGGGAAAGGAAGAGGAAATTGGTTTGACATTTGATTTTTTGACATAGTTTGGGGATGACCTATTTCTTTTATGTTTTTCACTGGCCCTATTTTACAGTCAAAAATCAAGTTCACCTCTAGGGTCTCGGGTGATGTTCTAGGTACTAGTTTCAGTATCCTGAAACACACTTGCAGGTTATTGCTGCTTCTCTTCCACTTACAGAGGCAAAACCACATAGAACAAAACAGTTCAGTATATTTTCATTCTATATGAAATGCACTTCTGAATTCATGTGAATGAAGAAAAGGGCATAACACAATAATTTGTTTTTATAGTAATGAGCACGCACAGAGAGCACCCAAAGGGTCTCTTTTTCAGACTCCAGTTGTTCTTCACTCCTGATGACCATTCATGTAATTCTTGCCACCTTGATGGAGATTCCCCTGGCTTACACTGAATGAGAGGAAGACCTGTCCCAATCAACTGATTTCAGCACTTGCTGATGCTGGTGCTTAGATTACACTAGCAAGGGGAAATCAAGTTTCCAGTGTGTTCTATATGTAATGGCAACCTATGAGCATGAGCGCTGAAATCTTCTCTTGTGAAATAATGCAAGAGTTTTTATCTTATGAGACAATTACTGAACAAAGACAGACTGACAGGAATAAAAGAACAGTCCTTCAGCCTCAGTCTGCTTATCTCTACTCCTCTCTTGTACATAGTTATTTTTTACCCTGCTGTGTGAGAGCTGGAATACACAGAATATTAGATACCCACTGTTGAAAGAGATAAGGATGAAAAGGTACATGTTAATCTGCAACGAACCTTTGCTTTCTCATCTTTAGCTAAGTCTTGTGGATTTGCCCTACCAGCACCTGTTCTAAGCTCCTCTGCTATGATGCTGGTTGTCTTTCACTCTGATGAAACAGAGACCTTTGGAGGATTCAGAGCTACAATCTCTTTTGTTCATGTAACAGGTAATAGAAGTAACTTGGGAAACTGCCTCTTTGGGGCAGCACAAAGGGCTCTTCGGTGAATTTGCCTATTCAGAATTATTTTGCTCTAGGAGATTCTCATCTAATAAATTATTTCAGTGAAAAAACTGTATTGTGAACCTGTTGAGACATTAAACAAAGGACCTATTGAGTGGGTGAAGAGAAACAATGAATCTACCCAAAACCTGAGAGTGTTGTTTTGTTTAAGAGTATTTTGGTGCATCTTAAATGACACTTTACTACCATGTGAAGATATAACAGCACAGATCCCTACTGTAGAAATCTATTCCTTCTAAAAAAATGATAATAAAGGAAATAAAAGTGATTTTGTAATAAAAATATCACTCCAAACAGCCTGCTAGCATATTTTCTATTTTCATTTGCTAGATTTAGGTAGTTTGGATTCAACTAGTGAAGAAGAATTTGAACATATGGATATGACTGAAGAAGAAATACAGGTTACAACAGGTAAGCCAACCCGAGTTACATTTTCTTCATGGGAAAAGGGAGTACCTTTTGGACTATGATTTAAATGGTGTTTTCTCCAAATATTTAATGGATGCAATTGTCCCAGAAGTTTTCATTATGATATTTTGAGGAAATAGAAGGATGAATGGTAACATTTCTACACTTTGACTTTAGAATAGCAGAACCTAATTTTTCTTGTTCCCTTCATCTTGTTAAGTCATTTACAGCAATGCAATGACATTATTTAAGCTTGTATGTTAGTTTATACCTACTTGCTTTGGTGAAAATAATTGCAAAGAGTACAGGGTAATTGAAAATAATAACCAACATTTTAGAACTTCCCTTTTTCCCTGTCAGTACTTTATAGAGGATGGGATGAGTCCATATTGATTGTAGGTTTGAGGCTAAAACTTTTGAAGGTAGGCAGTTGCTTTCATCTTGGTGAAGCTATGTTTTTGCTGAGATCATCTCCTCATGCTATCTCTAAACATTTGGACCCTTTGTAATGAGAGAAGTTGAAAGATTTAGCAAAAAAGGGGAGGTGGAAGCTTGAGAAGCTGTTCAGTAGCTCTGAAATGGGCTGTTCTTTTCTTCTCCAAATCTTAACCTCTACAGACTTCTTGAGACATCAGTGCTTTCTGTTTCAGATGATATTTGTGGAATGCCTTCAAATCAGCCCAGGTTCATTTTCAGTAGGATAATTGGAGGTGAAGAAGCTGTACCATACTCATGGCCTTGGCAGGTCAGCGTGCAAATTTCAGATGAGCATATCTGTGGAGGAGCAGTTCTTGCCAAAGAATGGGTTGTCACAGCTGCTCACTGCTTTAATTCTAAGTAAGTACACCGGGATGAACCTTCCCCTGGGAATGCCTGTAATCGCATAGCGTGCCTCTGCAGCTTGGTGGTTCTGCCGAGGGTGGCAGGCACACTTTCAGTTGCCACCTACTTGCAGCTCACACTGGCGTTGGCTTCTTTCGCTCCACGCACATGTACTAGGATCACAGTGGCTACTTAGGAAGTAAGTAGCCTACTTCTGTAGGCTTGATTTTCATTCAGAACAGTTTTCGGAAGAGGTGACAAGAAACTAAGTATCTTGTCATCCATCACTTACTCCTAGGTAACTTCTTTGTATTTGGTTCATTTACAAAGCATGTTTTCATCCAGGTAGAATCAACCTATCAAAAAATTCAAAAATTACCGAATTTGTGTAGATTTTGGAGGGCAGAATTGATGCCATTCCCTTATTAAAAACCTATCAATCTGTTAAATCAGATTATGTGAGAATTTTTCTGTCTTTTTTGAGAGAAACTGAAAAGATAGCATGTATGACTTTCCATCTCTTTAAATACTTTCTAAAATTTAATTTGTTTATTCATCTGTTAGGCTGAACACTATCTGACTGTTTTGATTTTCAAATTAATCACAAATACATTAATTTAAAATTCTCATACCTTCGGTCATTAAAACATTTTAAAAAATCCTTCCAAGATTGCTGGTAATTAGGTATTTCTGGCCTGTTTTCAAATGAAGTTGCAATTGCTTGAAAATGAGGATAGGCTTTCAAAAGCCCTGACTGCCAAAGGTGCCTATTCTCAGTTTCTTTGATTCTCTTCCCCACCCCCACAAAACTGGGGATCTGAAATGCAAGTGCTGTTTTGAATTTTGGACTTTGACTTCTAAGTTTCTAAACATTAGTTTGCAAAATTTTATGTCGGGAGCATTGTTATGCTGTGTTGAAGGTACTGCTTTAAGAGCTGTATTAAGGAGGAATTCTCTATTGCACACTGCCATCACATCAGAATTTGCGTACATGGATAAATGATTCTACACAAGTAATTTCATAGGGAGTTATGACGGGTTTTCAAGGATTTGAGAGGGTTTGTTTAAGAAATCAAGAGAAATTAAATGTTTCTGTTGCATTTCTTTGTATCATTTGATGGGTAGTTATGTTTTAGAGGTCACCCGTTTTCTTCATTAAGAAGGCAGGGACCAGCATTGTCCCTGGATGATGTGGACCATGCAGACCTTGTGTTCTGCATCAAACACTCCCAGTCCTTATAAAAATGACCTTTCTCTCAGTTCGCTATGTGTTTGAGAGATCCCTCTGCCTCATCATGAGTGTTTCATGCTCCCTAGAAGTCAATGGGAAGATTTCCATAGATTTGTGTGGGGGTATGGGCCGCAGGAGTTGTTGGCCTAGGAATATGTAGGGACCTAGTATCTATTTTGGGTGGGGAAGGTTTTAAGACTCACAGTTTTCAAGAATGCTGTTATACCAACCTGAGAATGTACTTATGTTTTTGGGGGTTGTTTTTATGGGTTTTTTGATTGTGGTTTTCTGTTTTGTTTTGTTGGTGTTTGGTGTTTTTTTTTTGTTTGGTTTTTTTTTTTTTTTTAGGGAACTACACAGAGACTTACGGATGGTGGTAACAGGACTTCATGATCTTGCAGAGCAAGAATACAGACAGGTACTGTAAGTTCTGCTTAATAATGAAATATAAATCAATCTTGCAAAACAGTTTTTAATGTAAATGTATCTCGCAAATTGTTCATGATGCAGCAACCTAACAGCCTGCGTGCTGACCTTAATCTGCATTTACACAACAGCTTTTGTGTGACTGTCAGAGAAATTGTATCAACATGGACCTGCGCCTTCACCAGTAATGAGCTCCAAAGCTCAGTATCCTGGAGGATGTGGGAGTGGGAACTCTATTGTCTCCAAATTCCCTGGTGACTATTACCAAGCTGGAAATAATCGGGGCACATCTTTCCACTTTGTTTAGACTGGACGAATGTTTTTCCAAGACCCTCTTCCTACATTTGCTGGATGGAGTTTCCTGCATGTTACCTCACCCATGTCCAAGAGGCATAATCTTGACCCATTAATATAAGAAAGCTTGTGACCTGAGCAGCTGCTTTTAAACTTTTCCTCCTCTTAAAGCATCTTGCGTGTGCCCTGAAAATTTTATAAAACCAAAGTTACTTAAAGACTTAAATTCACCAGTCATTCAGAAAATGTCAATGTCCTTGCTTTTCTAGAAAAGGTCAGTAAAGCAGTATGTTATACATCCCAGTTTTAACAAGACCACTATGGACTCTGATATCGCCTTACTGCAACTGGCTGAGCCCTTAGAATTCAACCACTACGTGCACCCAGTGTGCCTCCCTGCCAAGGAGGAGGTGGTTCAGCCCTCAAGGGTGTGTGTTGTCACAGGATGGGGTGCACATGAAGAAGGTATGCAGTCTTTGCCATTTCAAAAATTAAGCATGCTGTAGCTGTGTTTTAAATAGTGTTCTGTGTTGTACCATTCATTCTATCTATGTTAGTTCCTGGAGAACAGACATGTTAAAAAGTTTTCTCTCAGATAGACATGCAGGGAAATGAGTGGGAGGAAGGAAATCAGATAATTTGGATTGAGACCATTTGAAGAAGGGAAGAGCAAAACTTCTTTCTGGAATCACTGATTCATGCCTCTACTGGTTTCTAAGATGTCTTTCACTTCAAGACAGAGAAAAGGGGAAAAAATTGCATCAGCTGGAAGTCCCTATCCTGGTGCTTGACACATGCCAGAAGTACTACATAAATCTTCCCACTAAAGTCACACAGAGGATGATCTGCGCTGGATTCCCTCTGGAAGAAGGCAAGGACTCGTGCACAGTAAGTTGCGCACATCACCTTTGCCTTCTGACAGTTGGGGTATGGCCAGATGGATTCTGAAAAAGAGGAGTGTTAAAACCTCACTAAGAGCTGTTTTCTTGCAAACAGGCTGTAGGTGATTTAGAGTGAAAGACTCCTTAGTAGTAGGATTTTAATTACTCGTATTGCAAAAAGAAGCACTTCCCTTGAACAAAGGTTCTTTCTTTTTCTGTCTTTTAAAAACACAAACCCCCAAACACATCAGCAGCTGGGACCTCCTGTAGCTGAACTGATATTTTGAAAACATAAGGTGTGACGTTAGCTCATAACAAGATTCCTTTGTCTTTGTGCAGGGTGACTCTGGTGGCCCCTTAGTTTGTTCTTCAGAAGATAACTCAGGATATTACAGCCTTCATGGAATCACTAGCTGGGGCTTGGGCTGTGGAAGGAAGAGCTACCCAGGAGTATACACAAATGTTGGTGTTTTTGTTGACTGGATAAAGCAGAGTGTTAATAGTAGTGGTATGTATGAAAAAAACAATTAAATGAATCCTTTTGCTATTGATAGATGCTTACTTTGACGCCTTTTCCAGGGTGCCATTTTTATATTTGGGTGTCCAGCACTTCCTGAAATCTTGGCTGTTTAAAATATCCCTAGCTGAATGCCCAGAAGCAGAAAAATCTAAATCAGTACTGACTTCTGAAAATCTTAGTTCTTCCGGTTGTATTGCTATTCCCCTCTCTATTGTACTTCTCGTGTTGATGAATGTATTCTCCTTATGCTGCTTTGCTGCCTCATTTCTCAGGGTTGGGAGGTGGTAAGGAGACACGAACTGACACACGATGACAGCAGAGTGCACTTTGACAAGTTCGTAAACTGCCTTTGTTGATGATCTTTGCAAGGTTTTCCCTGTTGGTTTTTTTCTCCTTTTTGTAGATCTCCCCATTTTCATGGTGTGACTGTCAAAATAGCAGTTCTGATGGACCACAGTATAAAACATTTCCAAAGCACAAATGTCACTGAAAGCAAGTTGGTGAGAGCGTGTTAGCTCATGATTGGAATCTGTTTACCAAAGTAGGTGGTACTTATCCTGGTGAATTTACTGCTGACTTACCTGAATTGAGACTTTGGCTTTACATGTGCTTGGGGCAGACACAAGTTACTTGCAGGCTTCTGGCACTTTTAAACTATATTAGAAGGAAAGAGAGGGAAAATAAGCCACCATGTACCATATGGCAAGCATGTCCTTGAATATAGTACTGGAGAGCATAAAAGTACTGTGGAAATGAGATGAAATAAGTGCAAGCGTAAAACAACTGAGGGAGCAGTCAGTCATCTTTCCAACAAGAGTGTTACCTCTGGGTCTGTGGGGACCGAGGCAGTGGCAGTAGCGCATCACTGAGGAGCGGAAGAACTCTGTCTAGTCACTAGTGGTGTGAATCAATCCAATTGCTGGGAAAAGGATATTTTTAATACGGTTCCTGTTTCAACACATTGCGTGTTGTTTAAACAGATACAAGTGTTTGAAAAGACAGGTGTTACAGGCCAAGGGCCTTTGGCACCATGCAAGAACTGACAGCTATCCTAATTAATCTAAACATATAATTAAAGAGGTACTGTGTAATCCATACGCTGCAAACTGAGCACATTTACTTGTAAACAGCAGTTTGTTTAATGCCCTAATGGCTGTTTACAGGAGAAATTGTGATGAGAGACTCCAGTTAGCTTTGCAGACTGGTCTGTGCACAGTCTTAGTGTTCAGAAATTAGATCAGTACGATAGTACAATAGGTAACACAAGTATAATCCTTCTTTGACTCAATGGTCTGGAAAATAACTAGAAAGGAAGCAAGATAGCTCATTTTGTTTCTGTTGATATTAATGGCAAAAATCTTTAGCGATGTGTTTTCCCACACATGCATTTGGTGCCAGTAACCCTACATTTTGATAACATTAGTTTAGAACTTCTGATTATTTTATGGATATAATTTTAATCTGTAGCTGGGGAAAAAAAAGATCTCTCTACCTTTGTTCCCAAGTGAACACAATAAATGTTTTTCATTGGTTTCTTCTCTCCATTGTAAAGTTTTAGGCAAAAGCCCACAAAATAATCTGGAACATGAACTTTTTCTAAAACTTTGAAAATACTTCATGGTGGAAGGACTATGAACAAATTCAGATTAAGTGTAAGGCACTGCTGTATTACATTATTGGTACAGTATGCTTGTTCTATCTTTGATAAGCTCTTTGAAGAGATCTTCAGAAAGCAATAGAGGGAAAATATCCTTTGCAATTTTTCATTATGGAAGTCTGTTATTGTCCATTTATGGTGGAAGTTGCTATTAGCTAACGCTATCAGTTTAACTAGGCTGGGACCACATGCATCTAATCACTTGGTTGAGATTCTGTTTTGCTTAACAGGAACAAGTTGACTTAAAATACCTGTAAAGTTTTTATATGCTTATTAATCTAATACAAGGATATCAATAGGTGTGTTCAGAAGGAAAAAAAAAAAAAGGGGGAGTGGGAGAACCACAGGTATCAGCTGTACTAGCCCTGTTGAGTGTGATGGTTATATACTGATAAATTGATAATGCTTTTAAACAGTTCATTTCATATATTAAGTATGCTACCTTAAATTATTTGTATTTGATTTGATTGTTAGGGTACTTACTTTTTGCTTGACTGTATGATGTTCACCTTTGGTGTTTCTTCTAGTATGGTTTTACAAGTAGTCTAGTTTTGTGTGTTGTATATTTTTAGTCTATTGTAAGCTGTCAGTATCCAAGCAATAATGTCAACTGTTTTGTGATGCAGATGAGATCTGATTAAAAAAATAAAAATAAAAAAATACTTTCAATGGAGTTAATGTAATGGAATTGTATTTTAGTTTTTACATAATTTATATGAAGTCCACTTTAATTCTTAACAGTTATACGAGGCTTTCCTGAACCCTGCAGTCAAAAGGTAGGCTACTGATAGCCTACCTGAGTACTGAGGTGTAGGCTCAGGTTTCCCACATGCTTAAAATCTGGATATAAACCTTCTTCTGTTGGCAGGTAAGTAAAAAGATCATCTTTGTAACGTTACATGAAAGCGAATGAAGGATCATTGCATTGTTCATTGGCACTGTGCTGAACATTTAGAATAAAAGTCTATGCCCCAAAACACCTTGTTCTGACCTTCGGTTAACACAAGCATGTGTGACCATAAGTCTTCCTGCTTAGCCCTGGTAGTCCTGCTCCGTGTGTGTGCACGGGCATGCATGGTGGGAGTCCAGCTACATTGCCAAGGATGCACCTAGGTAGCCTTTGCAGGAGGGGTTGCTAGAACATTTTTGTAATTCTGTTGGAAAGGGAAGATCTTAATCAGAAAATAGAAAGTATTATGTCCATTATTAAAGCATGCCTGGCAATAGTACAGAAGAGGAAGCAGTTGTCCGAAATCTAGGTTCTGGCTACATAGATACAAAAGATGTTAAAAGCATTGTTGATCTCTGACTCTGTCAGTTCTTGGTTCATACTACTTTTACTTTGCCATCTCCTCCTTTTCCAGCCTAGGACAGCATAGTGACTTACTGCATCGTACTGTTCTTGGTTGCTTCTGCTTCCATGACCTCCCCAATGAAGCCAGAGGAGTGACGGCGCAGAAGCATCTTATCTTCCTTAGATGTACCGTGGCTGGGGGTATGCACGCCATGTGTTTCCTGACTCTCTCTCTTTCCGTAGTGGGCTTGCTGAAAAGGATCTGACAATCACAGTATTTAGGTGCTACTGTAGAACTATATTCTCATGCGGTCTTCTCTTTTCCCCTTGCCTTTTTTCCTTTGTATTTTTTGAGGACAAGTGGCACAAGGGAAGTTTTCTCCTCATTTAGGAATCCATTTACTGTCTTGTATTGGATGCACAGAGAGACTGTTATTTCTTCATATGAAGTGACTAGACTTGGTTCTTTGCATGTTTTCAAAAGAGTAAATTGAGCAGTAATGCCAGAGGAACTGTGGATGTTTTGTCTGTGTCAGACAAGTTAAGAGGAGGAAAGAATTAGGCTTGGTACTTCAAAGAAAAAAACAAAAGTGAGTTTTATATACACCAAAACCCTGCCTTTGGCTCAAAAGAAAAAATAATCAGAAAAAAACTGAAGTAGCATTAGGAATAGTTAATAGAGAGAACAAGAAATACCTCCAAATGTTTCTCAAGCTCTACAAAACCCCTTACTTGCCTTTCCCTTACTAAAGGCAAGGAAGAGTCCTGTTCTTGAAGGAAGATTAACGATTCCTATCAATAGTGCAATTCAAGGAACCACTGGTAATTGCATAGCTGTGTGATTATTAGTCATAGTAAAGGAGGCAGAAAGTCCTGTATTGAAAATTAAAAGAAAATAGGATAAAGTCCTATGTATCCTTCACTTGTTCCTATTTATCCTTCAGGATATATTCTGACTGAGAGATCTGAATATTTTTTGTCTATTATTTTTGTTCTGCTTTATTCTCCTTGAGTTTCGAGCCTTTGGCCACATGGGTATATGGTAGATCATTGAGGAAAGCAAAATCTGAAAATGTTGCAAGCTGGACCATTACCGTATTGTCAGAACATAAGAAGTCACCACACCTCAGTGGGAGAATCTAGCTTCTTTAATCATGGAGAATGGGTCAGAGCCTGGAGGTCCTGTGCTCTGTTAACAATACTCTGGGGACAGTGGCTGTGTATGACACTAATGCAAGGAGTTAATTTACTTTGGGAATGGAGCTGTAATATGTAGCATTTTGGTAGTGGTTCCTTTACTTCTGAAGTCAGGTGAGGAAAAGCTATTAACAAAAAAAAATAAAAAGGAGTGTGGCGGGGTATTAATTCTTTGGTCTTCCATAATCAGTACTTCACTAGCACAGGAGACTGAATGTATTTTTTCTTTCAGTCTTTTTAAAAGTCGCATAAAATACAAGCATTCAAAAAAAAAAAAATCAGATTTATTATCTCCTCCTTGTATCACCATCTACAGCTTGGCACACTGGCATTATTCCTGGCATTCCTTCCTCCCCCTTGGCTGGATCAGGTTATTTCCTCCTCCTGACGAAGACGCTGTCTGTGTGATATGGGCATTCTGTTATTTTAAACAAACTATTTTGAACCTTGTGGCATGGGCTAGGACTTCAAAGTCTTGTATTTTCTTTTAATTGGCTTTTGTGTCTGTCACCAACTGTGTGCTCCTGTCCTACCGTCTGTAGAGGGAATAATGATGCTTAGTGTCTTTAGTTTATTTTTTTTGTGTTTTGTTTTTTAAAGCAACTTGGAGCCTGTAGATACTAAATACTTTGTTAGTGCTGCTTGTCACAAAGTAAAATTTTGGCCCAGAGGGCAGGGAAGGAATTTGGAAATCGTTTCTATTCCCCCAGTCACACTAGTTGAAGGCCGGCTTTCCTCCCCGGCTCTTTCCCCAGGTAATTGGTGGCTGGCCGGTAGTTCGCAGCACAGACTGCGGCCGTACCTGCCGCCGGCAGAGAAAGGCCGGACGCAAAGCCGCGCGGTGCCCCTTGCTGGGTGCGCTGGCATTGTGACGCAGCCTCTACCTGTGATGTTGGAGCAGCCTTAACGGCCTTTCGTTAGGATTGTACCTGTTGCAGGCTTGAGGGAGGATGTTTGTGCGTGAAAATGAAAGATGCCGTCTTTACCTGTGAACCTTGTCTTGTTAGATTATAAGGTTGTGTGCTATTTCTGCCTGGAGGACTTGAACTTGGTTATTTTACGGGGCAGACTGTGGCAAACTGGGACTGGACCGCAACTCCCACGTCACTGGTTTCAGCAGCTGAACATGAAGGCAATGAGAGTTGAGGTGAGAAAATGCAGGGGAGGAAAAAGGACTGTAGCTGGGGAGCGTCCACCCTGGGTAACTGGATTTTGTGGCGGTTTCTGTCCCACTGTTTCGTGCGAAGTGGATCAGGATGCTTGTGGCGGGCTGCCCTCCGGGGAGCAGGACCTGCTGTCCAAAACGGCCCCGCAGTCCTCTCTGTCCGTGAGATCTTGCATGCAGGATGCATGAAATGCTGATGAACCGCCAAGTGTTCCTCAACTATGCCTTAGCTTTGCGAAATGGACACTTCAATCGGGACCCCGTTTCCGCCCGGGTTGCGAGAGGAGCGGGGTTTCGAGCAAGCGTTACGTGCCTCCTGCGCAGATGCCCAGCCAGCAGGGGTTCATGAAAGGCA
>NW_010536853.1:0-5821 GCF_000687285.1 Phaethon lepturus | reverse complement strand
CCTTAGTGATTCTGTGATTCTGTGAAATATATGCAGGTAGGAAAATTACCTTGGCTCTCTTTATATTTAAAAGGAGCAAAGAAATTTGCTAGAACCTTCTTCAATTTTAGGAACAAACTGTGGCATAGCTGCCTACTTCAGGTATACGATTTAGAAGCATGTCTTTGGGTAGCCATAGTGTTTCCTAACTGGTTGCTTCATCTGCCTTCAAGAGGCTCATGATCTGTTACAGGCACAGCTCATCTGCTGAGCCATCACAACTTTGTAGTCCCGAATAATAAATAAAATGGTATTGTTTGGGTTATCAGTGCCCAAACTGGTAGCAGAAAACAATTGTTTGGACTGTGTAAACGGTAGCAATTCAGCAACCACTGGGGGGACAGGAACCACAGCAGTCCAGCCAAGCCTTCTGGAACCCGAGCTTTCCCTCTTTCTGGATCAGTGCCCTTAGTTAATCTGTTAGACTATAGCAATTTAGCTGACTTATCTGGGACTTGGTCTTCCAAAGTCTTTGCCTGACTCTGCAACAGGTTCAGGCAAAAGATTAAAATGTTAAATTCTTTTTTTTTTTTTTTTTTTGCAAATTCAGACTCAAAATTTTAATACCTAGCTGGTATTAACTAGAATTTTCTGGTCAGACTTGTTTTGGTTTTTTTTTTTCCTTCCATTTCTGAAGTATTCTCATTTTAGCAATTCTATCTAATATGTTTTCTTTCCATCTTTTCTGTATTGCTGCATCTAGTGGTTGTAAACCCCACAATTTTCCAATTCATTTCCAGCTCACAATTGCTACCTTTTCAATGCTACTATTTATGTAACTATTTGGGGAAAAAAGCAGATTTTGCTTCTGTTCCCTAAGTTTTCCAGGTGAACTGTACCAAAACCACAAGAAAGTGTACAAGTCTCCAGATTAATTGGATATGATATTAAACAATTAACAGAAACCAACCATTTGCATTTTAATAACATTGTAACCATCTGGTAAATTAATCCATTAATCTTGATTAGCTGGGTATCAGACACTGGATTGTAGAGTTCACTGATGTGTGTACGGTTAAAAAGGAGATTTTTAAGTCATGTTTGGAATAATTTTCTCCAGCAAAAGACTACAAAGAGTAAGTCAAGCTTGACTAATATGATATAAGATACTGATCTATACTCACACTAAGAAAAAAAGCAAAACCTGATAGGTTTAGATAATATGGAGGCTGTGACACAAAACAAGTGTCTGGGTCATCAAAATGAAATACACTTTCCATCTACCTTATGACATTAAGATTAAAAAACCCCAAACAAACTGTATATTAAAGTGGAAAATCAGAGGTGGATTTGAACATCTTTGTATAATCAGGATTGAATCCAGTTAAAATTAGTCACTGAGTGAGAAGCTCAGGAAGGTTATGGAATTAGAAGTGTGGCTCTGCTCAGGAAAAAGATCAGGCTGCTATTGATCTCCCATACAGATTAAATCAAAACTCCACAGATGAACAGTCTGGAGTGAATTTATGAGTGTGAGGAGATATTACTATTACTATTACTATACTATTACTATTACTATTACTATTACTATTACTATTACTATTACTATTACTATTACTATTACTATTATTAATTTCTCCTACAGGCCTTGTTGCTGGATTTCCAGTCTCTTTTATGCATTGTAGTGTTGTGAATGTGTGGTTTAGGCTGCTTAAAGTATCACTGCCAAATATATTAGAAAGCAAATGGTTTTAAGATAAATTTGTAAAAAGCATGACGTAACAGAATTCAATGGCAAGGTTGACTCTATTACTTATTCAACATGGAAAAAGCATATAGAGAGATCAAATTAGAATTGGGCTAGAATGATTTACATGTGAATTGGGAGAAAAGATTTACACAGAATCAGGGAAATTGAGTCAGAATTGGGTTGATGTGATTTATCACTTGTGATTAACACTATTAAGGTAAATCACAAGTTATATAATGTTCTAACAAAGCTTAATAACACAACTTCGTTAAAGACTTAACAAGGTTCTCAAATGACACGTGCACACACATAGATATAAAGTCATAGACATATATAAAGATATATAAAGATACATATATATAGAAAGGTACCTGTTAAAAATTCCTCTTGAGTCCAGTGAAACTTCCTTAGAGTCCATTCCATATGTTGAATGCTTTTGTATTTCTCAGTGGGTAAGTGTTGAGCCTCCAGGAGTGGGGCGTTCAGCCCATGTCCTGTGCTGGTCTTTGGCAGCAGTCCTCCATACTTATTGTGAACTTAAGAGTACATGAGGTCTGAGAGGCATCCCACTCAGAGGGACATGCTGGTCACAGCCCGCTGTGGTCCAGGAGAGGTCAAAGGGTCTCACCGAGAACCGCTGTTTATAGGGTCAGGAGATGATTGACTTTACACATCAGTAAAGTTCTACACTTGCCACAGTCATTTGCTGGTCATTCCAGTGGCACTGGTACTGATCCACCCAAGTCATTATTAGATAAAATATGTTCCAGGGTTATCAGGGGAGGATTAGTTACTCCTGCAACTCATAGTCCTGAGATGGTCAATACCATTCCCTACCTTAGCTATGCAAGAGCGCTTGGTACGGCCAAGGGGCTGTTAACTGCCAAACTCATTGCACCAAAGCCAAGGCTTGACAAGAGTTCCAGGAGAAAGGTGGGGGGGTGGGGGGAGTGGGAATGTACCAGTCAAAATGGCACAACCAGAAGCTACTTGTTGTACAACGTATTTTAAGCTAAAATTTTTGTGCTGCAGAGGGTAGATCTTGATGGTGCAACCTTTAATGCTGCAATTTCGCTGTATTTGTGATTGTCCGCAGTTTTTGCATCAATGCTTATTATTCTTTCATTTTTGTTTACTTCTCAATTAGTTCCTTCTCAGAGGAATTACAGGACCCTCAGACTGTTTTCAGCATCTCTGTACCACCCCATTTCTTCACTGATACTGAGGTGAACACTGAATAAATGGAAAAAAGACTTATCCACAGCGCTTTCCCTGAAAAGGTGTTGGAGTCTGTTTTGCCCATGACAATAATTGGTAAGTGATCTCCCTCTCTCAACGCAAAAGTTTTTCCATCTGATTTCCCCCTCCTCCCCCATCTTGTTGAGGAAGGGAAGTGAGAGAGCAGCTGGTTGGGCATCTAGCAGCCAGCCAAGGTCAACCCACCACAAATGCCTGATATCTGATTTGCTTTATGATTTGCAATTGAGTATCAAACTGGTGTTTTCATGGAAGCAACTATTAAACCCCCAAGTATCCTAACTGGTCATGGCTAGATGACAGCACATTATATGTGAAGTTAAGGCCCCCCTTTTTTTTTTTAACTGTGTGCATCATTGTGCAACTATTTTGAACTTCATCTGCTTCTGTGCTGTTCAGTCATATACCTTGTAAGGTCTTCCTGCAGTTTTTCACACTTGGTTCTTATTCTTGCTACCCCAAGTAACTTGTTCATCAATACTTTTCTTGACCTTGCTATTCACTCATTTTTTCAGGTCATCTAAAAGTTATTTGATATAATACGGCACATGCCACAGGACATAACTCTGGGAAGGTCTGTAGGGACTTGCTTCCACTGAAGGAAAAGGCTACTTCTTCCTTATGACTGGTTCCTCTCTTTTTACTGGTTGTTTTTCCCATTCAAGGATTTTGCTATTTTGGCATGATCGCTTATTGTGCAAAAAGCTTATGCATTTCTGAGTCTCTTAAGTTGCTTTCATGAGTTTTAATTACAAAAATGAACCACATAATGAGTTTTAAAACTAAAGTTTACCTTAAAAACACTTCAGGTGTTACCAGCCTGCATATATATAATAACACATATAAAGAGAATAAGACATAAGTACATTAGTTTCCTGCAGGTTTTACTACAGTTACTTCATCACTTTTTGCAAAAAGGAAAAGAATGGAAAAGGTAAAGCTCCCTTTATCTTTATTTTTCTTCTTTATGTTGGCTATTGGTATCTGTAGTGGGTAGACCTTGGCTGGATGCCAGGTGCCACCAAGCTGCTCTATCACTCTACTCCTCAGGAGGGTGGGGTGTTGGAGAAAATAAGATGGAAAACACATGTGGGTCAAGATAAAGGCAGTTTAATAAAGCAAAAGCAAAGTCCGTGTGCAGAAGCAAAGGAAAACAAAAGATTTGTTCTCTATTTCGGATCAGCCGGCGATGTTCAGCCACTTCCCAGGAAGCAGGGCTTCAGTACGTGTAGCTGTTGCTCCAGATGACAAACATCAAAAAACCCGAATGCCGCCCGCCCTCCTCCCTGCATCCTCCTTTCTCTTAGCTTTTATTGCTGAGCTGACGTATATGATATAGAATATCAGCTTGGGTCAGCTGTCCTGGCTATGTCTTTTCCCAAGATCTTGCCCACCCCCAGCCTGCTGGTGAGGGGGGAATGTTGGAGCGACAGCCTGGGTGCTGTGTGAGCACTGCTCAGCAGCAGCCAAACGCTGGTGTGGTACCAACACCGTTCCAGCTACCGATACACAGCACAGTGCTGTGAGGGCTGCTGTGGGGAAAAATCACTCTACTCCTCAGGAGGGTGGGGTGTTGGAGAAAATAAGATGGAAAACACATGTGGGTCAAGATAAAGGCAGTTTAATAAAGCAAAAGCAAAGTCCGTGTGCAGAAGCAAAGGAAAACAAAAGATTTGTTCTCTATTTCGGATCAGCCGGCGATGTTCAGCCACTTCCCAGGAAGCAGGGCTTCAGTACGTGTAGCTGTTGCTCCAGATGACAAACATCAAAAAACCCGAATGCCGCCCGCCCTCCTCCCTGCATCCTCCTTTCTCTTAGCTTTTATTGCTGAGCTGACGTATATGATATAGAATATCAGCTTGGGTCAGCTGTCCTGGCTATGTCTTTTCCCAAGATCTTGCCCACCCCCAGCCTGCTGGTGAGGGGGGAATGTTGGAGAGACAGCCTGGGTGCTGTGTGAGCACTGCTCAGCAGCAGCCAAACGCTGGTGTGGTACCAACACCGTTCCAGCTACCGATACACAGCACAGTGCTGTGAGGGCTGCTGTGGGGAAAATTAACTCCATCCCAGCCAGACCCAATACACTATCCCTTATGCTAGTTTAGATTTTTAAGTTTTGTATTCTTTGCACCCAAAAGTCATGGGATATGACAGTCATTGTAAGGCACATTATGCAAAACTTTATGCCCTGGCCTGAAAGACTGAATACAGGGATGAATTCTAATGTGTGTTGTAGCTTAAACAGTAGAGACACTACTAAAGGCAATTTCCCTGAAGTTGTGGAACTGAGACAGAATGTGAAGACACTTCACTTTATAGACTCTCACCCAGTCACTGTCTTGTTGTTCATATTTTCTTTCTTGTAGAACTGAGTATCATAATGATATCAGGGGATTTAATATTGGGTGTCATTTCAGTTTTGTAATTCAGTAGATAACCATAAATAGTTGGAAGGGGAAGCAAAAAGTAAAGTGAAAAGTTTAATTTCTCCATTATCAGATGATAATATCATGTAATGTACACACCGTACCCTGGGCAAACTCCTTTGAATGCATTATTTCGAAAGAAAACATAATGTCTTGCAGAATGAAAATTATCATGAAATCTGGAGTGGAATTGAAAATACTTGCAGGTAGCTCGTTTCAATTTTCACAGCTTATTCACAATGCAATATTATGAGGAATTTATTTGCAGGTGGAAATTTAATTTTATTCAATGCATGCCATTCTCCAGTGTCTTTTCTAACAGAATGTTACAGAATTAGATATTGGGTAACTTTATACCTCTACTAGTGAAAGGTCAGCAAGAATCACAGAATCACAAAGGTTGGAAAGG
>NW_010536852.1:85435-101284 GCF_000687285.1 Phaethon lepturus | reverse complement strand
GCCCGGGCAGCCCCCGCCGCTTCGGAGCCCCCTTCGCGCCGGGACATCCGAAGGAAGAGAGCTGCGGGCTTTTTTTTGGGGGAGGAAGGGTGGGGCGGGGTGGCCAGGAGGATGAAAGAGAGCCAGGAGAGTGGTAGTAAAAATAAACTCCTTTCATCTTCGGGTAAAGGTGAGGGGAGGCTCCTTCGGATCCTGCAGGCATCTTTACGCAGCTGCTGTACCCCCGGAGTTAGGGTTTCTGAGAGCTGCCCTTTTTCACGCGCTAATTTGAACTAATTGGAATGTTTCCTTGCTTTTTTATTTAAACCTTTTGTTATTCCCGTCAGGAATGATCGCTCCTTTCCCCGACGTCGTATGCACCCACTGGCAAAGCGGTAGAAAAATAATAGTAACCATTCCTATACACACAGACAGAAATGCAGAGACAGTATCGAGGTGTGGAAGTGCATGACTGATGCAACAGTTTAGTACTGGAAATCAGATCATTTAACAACGGAATTCAGTCACAGTCCTAATTAAAACGTATTGAAACACCAACCTTCAGTAATTAAATTCAACGCTGTAGTTGAGACATTGCTCTGATACGACAAGAAATAGCAATAGTCATTGGAGCTGACCTAAATTAATGTTTTCTACTTGCTAGTGTTATAATTAGAATCAACTTTAAAGAAGACTCTTAATGTGTTCATGGAAGGCTTTGGGAGCTCTTTTAATACGGAAAGTTAGCTCACGTGTTGTTACTGCAGTGTGTTTGTACAGGCTGTCTAAGATTTCTCTGTCAAAAGCTCAGGTATAACAACCCGTTTGAATATATTACTCCATGTAGTCTGACATGTTAAAAGATTTTAAAGAAAGAAGTGACAATATGATGCCACTGTTTACAGTATCATGCATTCCAGTATAATTTCTGTGGAAAGTAAGGTGACAGCTAGAGTACAGGAATAAAACAGGAATTCGTTAAGGTGTTTTACATCTTCCCGAGTACCAGTAAATTAATAATGGACAATGGAGACGTTTTGAATAAAGATTTATGGAAAATGTGTCCTTGTAAAGTGATATTTTGTCAGTCAGCAGATCTGCGTTATCTTCAGGAAAAAAAAAAATTGCCCGTTGAAGAGTAATGCAATACACTGTATTTGATTAGGGCATAAGGAGTCATGTAAGCAAGCATAGTCAAGTTATGTCTTAAGTGAGAAGAATTCAGAGCTGGTGTCCTGAAGAGTTAAAGTGAATCACCCCTTGACAGATGATCTAATAACATGGATATCAAGTTCCTACCCGATCTTTTTTAAGATCTTCAGTACTTTCTCTGATCCCACTCCTTTGAAGGCAGCATGTACAGTGGTGGGCCAGTAACTAAGTCACTTACTTCATTAATATAAATGAAAAAGGGTGTCTCAGTTAACATTTTAGTATCCTTTTATTGTCCTGGACCTCAGGATGGTACGTCAGGATGGGTTTGGCACCTCAGAATGGTGTAATTCATGGCAATTAAAGTCTGTGATACTTAGAGATGACTTTTTAATGCCGTTCATTGGTTATTATGCGTCTTGAAGATTAATTATCTGGGCTTTTGAGTTCTTCATGTAGGCTCATTTTTAGGAAGCATTTTTTTTTATGAGAAGAAATACAACTTCAGAATCAGCCTGAATTTTAGAAGATGAAAAGTGGGTTAGTTCTTTTCTGAAACAGTTGTTGTTGTCCTTTTTGATAAAAAAAAAAAGGAATAATTTATTTAAAGCCTTAAAACTGTGAATATTTTTAATGGATATCTGCCACTAGATCCTCTGATTTTAGGCTATGGAGTCTGCTAGCTTGGCAGGAAGTGTCACAGTAGGACTAAAGAAAACCCCTGTATCCTTCAAAGAGCAGGAAAACAGGGGACATTGAAGGCAATTCTCAGGTAAGTTTCAATGTGTATTGAAACCTGATGTTTTTCAGTGCCTAGGTACTGTTGTGATATAAATTGCCATTAATTTTTTCCCAAGACACTCTTTGGGTTTTCTTAATCAACTAGAACATTAATGAGCATTCATGCTTCAGTCAATTGGTCCGTCTTTCACTTAGTCTTTACCTTCTTTACATTCTCCACTTCCATATATCTGAATGCTGGAAATATCTGAGTGACACACGTACCTGAGCCTCAGTGCACAATGGAGGAACAAACCAATTAGAGTGGCAGGCTTTATCCATAGTGGTGATTTTAGCAGTTTTATAGTGAAGAAAAAACCCAGAAATAATGCTTCTTCAGTCCTGGTTTTTATAGTTTTGCATTTATCTGTGTTTCTCATCTGGACCAAACTGCTGGGTTTGGCTGCTTTCTTATCTACCACGGTCCCATCCGTTTTTTTAAGTGGGCATTGCTTCTCCTACTTAAACCCTAGGTTTCCCATGGTTTGGTTGTGAGGGCTTCCATTGTTTTAAGTGGGATAAACATCACTGCTGGTCGTATCATTGCACACAATGAAGCTATGGCAGTTACCCCTGGGTAACTTTCAAAAAGCTGCAGAGCACTGCTGGGCTGTGGATGGCAGCCAGAGAATCCCAACCTCAGGCTTTGCCTGTGTGCACCTGTGCTAAAAAGGCCTGTAAGTGAGGCAAGCAGAGATACCAAAGGAGGAAATACCAAAGAGTAAGTACAAAGCCTTGTGAAATGATTAGCTTATTTTTTTATAATTTATTTATGTCCCACGGGATCAAAAGTTTGACTTTGATCCCACCAGACTGTGGTCTCACATGTAGGCAGCTCCTTGAAGCGTTGGTGTGCACCTCGAGAATTACCAGTCCTCACCCTGAAGGAAGCAAACAGGCATTTCAACACACCTTGTTCAGGAAGACAATACCAGATAGTGTCTTTCACAAAAGGAAACAATGGCAATTTATAAGGACAGTGCTGCAGACAAAGCAAAACTGAATACACATCGAAACTTACTTGAAAACAAACTTCAAAACCTACTGCTTGGTTTCATCTTTCCACTGAACATGCTGAGAGCTGCTTTTCCTCATATTTCACGTCTCTGTCATGCAACACAGGCCACAGTGAGAGCATCTGGAGAAGTACTGTTGGGGCCTGGGTACCAATGTCTTATTTTCAAAACTGGCCGAAGCCCTTAGGGTCAGGCCAGCTGAAGGAATGTGGGGGGAAACATAAGTTTCCATCACAGTACCTACCTTGTTGTGCTCTGAGTCTAATGTGAGATTAAGCCCAAATCAGGAATACAGGCTCTTCTGCAGCACTTAAAGCTAGGCACAGTTTAAGGAACTTTAAGAAACTAGACAAGCGGAAAACCACCTGAATTGCTAAGGTGACCTACAAGGGGGGAGAGGGAGTGGACAGGTAGGTGGTAGGTTTGGCCTGTGCTTGTGGGTATGTTGGTGGGTACAGGACCAGGCAGGAATTAAGCAGATGTTTTCATGAATTTAAAGTTAAGTCAGTCTATCTTCACGATGACAATAAAAAAGCAGATGATAGGTGCTTTTTGCTGTGCCTGCTCTGTCCTTGGCTATGCGACACCAGCAATACCGGCCTGTTCCCAAGATCATGGTTATGTGACATCTGTGCTACCGTCGAACGCCTGTTCTCAGGCACTTGAGCTGTGGCCAGATCCCATTTGCCTGTGCAGGAAAGGGCATCAGGGCCCTGTGTGGAAGTACCCAACCAGTTTTTTTCTGCTTAGCATCACCATGGCAAGGACAGAGAGACTAGCTGGAGACTTAGAACCTATCCATATGGCAGATAAAACATGTTCTGCCAAGGCACTGTAAGCATCAAGGCTATTTGAGGTTCACCCTGGCAATCCCAGTGCCTGCTCCTGGACTTAGTTCTACTGTCTTGTCTTAAGGTTCAGAGGCTACAGTCTTCTACAGTTCAATAGAAATTAGGCACCAAATACCTTGGAACCACTGCATCTACCAGTACTTTGGCAAATGAGACTCGGATGCAACTGAAGATCACAGCTGTAATGTCATTTTATATATCAGCTGCTTTAGCATTTTGTTTATTTTACCAATAACTTAGAAGAAATTAGAGTACATGAATTCATTTTTTTCCCGAATTATTCAAGTACATTTGGAAAACATTTTTCTTTCTTTTAAATTTTATTTTATTGAAGGGTAGAGGAGAAAGTTTCAGTACTTTCACTTACTGGAGCTGTATAGTGGTTTAAGGGGGCACTAGACTTCACTAGATGGTTTCGCTGTTGCTGCTGTTAAGCAATGAAATGTTAAGCACAAAACTTGAAATAATTGCAAGAAAAGTGTGCACGCCTTGGCTTCCTATGTTTTCATCCCTGGATGCCTTACTTCATATTTGCAAACAGTGTTTTGGGAAGGTCTGATACAACCTCTGGAACTATTTCAGGTATTTTATTTCCATGAGCTTCCATAGATCTTCATATTTATCTTTCCTGTGTCACTGAAAGGTATAGGCAATTTTAATCAGAGGCACTAATGATGAATTTAGGGAGTTTTATTGTGGTTACAAGTGTCTTATGCATCTCTCTGTCTCTCAGGAGTGGAACTAAATACATATGTAAAGAGCCTTACCGTTCAGGAACCCAAAATGACTTTATTTCACCAAATATTTCTTTGGTCCTTTACAAGTTTGGGTTTTGCTCTGGATTAATTTTCGTTTTCATAAATGTTGACTACTACATAAAAGTACAAACCCATAAAAACATGCCAAATGTGGTTTGCGCTTGGGGACATGTAGCAATCTTTGCTGCACTTAAAAAAAAAAAATTGCCTGTAGACATCGGAAATCTACTGTGATTTGCCTTTACTACATCAAAGGATATGCAATGGGTATACGTTCTGAAATGCCGTAGTCTCTGCAAAAACATGCTGCAATACATATTTGTCAGATATACAGAACTACAGAATCACAGACTCACAGAATCATTTAGGTTGTAAAAGACCTTTAAGATCGTCAAGTCCAACCACCAACCCAACAGATACTTTTTGCAGGAGTCAAAAATGACATGTAAACACAGGGAGCAAACATTGCATTACACGTATTGTATTCCTTGCTTGCATATATGCAATGCTATTTTAGAAGCAGATTTTATTAGGAGAATATTGCCAATTTCTTAAACTGTGCTGCTGTTAATATGAAGGTATGTCACACCTTCAAAAAGGAGTAGAAAACCATTGTAAATAGATTCTCTCTTCCCACTCCTCAAAAACATATACAACATTATAACGTAACATGTGTATAAAATGTAAAACGAAACGCAACACACACATTGGTGTGGAGCAGAAGACATACAGAATTAGGAGTCAAATACTAACTACTTGGGCAAGAAGTACGCAGAGCGTATAACCACACATCCAGGATCACGCACAGACACTCAGCGCAGCCACAACTGTCTGTCCCAATATGTGCTTATACCTTTGCTTCCACGTAATCTGCTTTCCTTTCCTACACACACATAAACAGATGGCATAAGGTGAAAGAAAAGCTCTTCTGAAAGGCACTGGATGAATCACAGATCCGCTAGAGAAGCCCAGTGCTATCCCTATGGGAAAATAGTTCTTCCCAGGGTGCTTCTGCCCGCCAGCTGGGGAACTGCAGAGAGTACATGCCTCCTGTGCAGGAGGAAAAACAGGGGGTTTTTTTGCTTCAACACAGCTCTATTTTGAGTCATGGTTTATACAAAATGCTGTCTTAATCTGCCATGAAATAATTGATAGATGTTAAGTATCTTTATGTAGAAGCACCAGTAGAGATTGAATATTGGGCCAAATTCACCCAGGGTCTTAGCTATAACTCAGTTGATTTCAGTACATTAACCCTTGCCTATGTTAAAGCTGAAGTTAGGTCCTCTGAGGCATACACCAGGTGTGTACACTAATGTACAAGGCAAAAGAAATGGGTCTTAGAAATCAAAAAAATATGAATGAACATTATCTCCAGTTTCTGGATTGATCAATAAAACACAGAGTGGCATTAGAGCAGTGGTTACACAGTTTTGGTCCATTGACGATGGCCAACCCTCGGTGTTAATCATGGGCCAGCAAGCACCTGCCATTCAGCTTTGAATTTCAAATGCACTAAGGGCAGGTTGGTTCTGCAGTTGCGTCGCAACGTCCTCCTTTTGCAATGGCATCTGCAGGCTGCCGCTTGGTAACCGGTGCCCCATCGAAGGAGCCACATACTTCTTTATCCCGAACTACTGCATATCCCTGCTCAGTGCCAGGACATCTGACAGCTTGGCTAAACCTCTAGCCGTCAGGACAGGTGGACATCTAGGCTCACAGGCTCATGCTGCCTTAGCTGCTGTTCGTTCTTCCAGTCAGTCCTACCTGGGTCACTTGTACGCAGTGCTCCTTCCAGCTGCGCCAGGGGAGCGGGCTCAGGTGGGTAACCTGCCGAGCGTCACGTTTCATTTCCAGCTGGTGTTCATGGAGGTTGAAGGGCTTCCTCGGCAGTTCTTTCACTTGAGCTCTGCTTGACTTGAGGCCCATCCTACCTCTAGAACGGATTTTATTTTCTAAATAATGTGCTCCAGTTCAGTCAAAAGTCGTGGCTGTCATGCAGGAATCTTGTCACAAAATTCTTTGGCCTTTTGCAAATATTAGACTAGTTTATATAATAGTTGTTCTAGTTTCATAATCTATGAATGTGTACATATATACCCCATTGTGCTTCTTGAGAAGGCAATGAAAGCTGCTTTTCTTCTATTATGTCTTCAATTTGTAATTGCATCTTGAACTTAATCATTATTGACTTAATACTGGTGACAAGCAAAGTATACTTGATTGAAGATAAAGCCTAGAAAAAGCAACTGAGAATAAGGAAATTTGGAATCCTTGCAGACAGATTTTTTTTTTTAAGTTGTTGTTCTTACTAGGTTAGTTTGCCTTATTTTTAGTTTACATGCACCTCCCTGAGTCAGCAGAACTGTGGGAGAACAGGCTAGATTTTCTTTTGATGCATGTGTTGATATTGGAACTGTTTGTGAAACATTTACCTGGAGGCACCCACCAGTAACATTCAATTACAATTTAATTGCTCATAAATTTACCTGTTTGGGTCAAGGTTACCAAAGGTAATACATGAGACAACATGGTTTTCCTTTTTCACAATGTTGACTCCCTGAACCTCGAAGAGAAGACCTTGGTAGTCCTTAACATAATCTTTCCACTTGCAAAGGGTATTCATACTTCAGAAACTCAACATGTATTTTTAGTTCCTTCTCAAGAGTTTTGACAGTGTTTTTCTCTTAAATGTTCCTTAAAACTGATCTCGGTGTTTCCTGCTTGTTTACCAGCATTAGGAGCAGGTTCCCAAAATAATCTTTCCTCATACGAGTAGATCTTTCCTACGTGATTTGATCCAGTGAAATCAGTTATCTGTTTCAAATACTGCCTCTGAGATAAAAGGAGATTACAGCATCAGACCTCCCACAGAACTTACCTGCCAGTTTAACTGTTTTATAAGCACAGGCCCAGCCTGCTCTACCAAGGCTTGCCTGTGTGGCTGTACTGGTTCAAGATCTGAAATTTTCTTAGACCTTTGTCGATGGCAAAATCTTAGATGACAATACAACTATCCTCCCTACCAAGAAAACAACGCTTTTGTCTATGCCATGTGGTGAGGGAGGTAGTGTAGCTGTGCAAAGCAAAAAAAAAAAAAAAAAGAAAAGAAAAGAGCAAGAGTAGCTCCTTCCATTAGCACATGTTGCGTGCAATTACCCTGCCGGCAGAGTTATAGTGGCAGATGCACTATGGCATAGATGGGTCTACATTTGCCCATTTAAACAAATATTTCTGTCTTCCTTTCTGCTGTGTAAAAAAACCCAACCCAACAACCCTGCAGAGAAAAGCAAACAACAACACAACTATTACAGGCTGTAAACAAAAGAGAGAGTGTGGAGGTGCTGTACTTTTGACCTATTATTTCAGTGGTATGACTCCTGTTCCTCTACAAATCACTGACCACTTTGCTTTTAACCCTTTGGAGACATAAGCTATGAATGTTTATCTGCTAAGCAGCAGCTAAATTAAATGGCTACAGTAGCCTAAGAGGCTATGAAAAGTGATAATAAAAAGGCAGCATCAAGATACAACTGAAAATAAGCTGCTTCTAGCTGTCATGTAGGGTTTCTTCATAAAGTTTCCTGACCACAGGACCAGCTCAGGGCTGCCTACCACACTGTACTCTGGGCTACTGCCTCATTAAACGTAGTCAGTGCTTACAAAGATGTTACTGGGTGCAAATGGAGCTGTGAGGCATTTGCTAGGAAGCCCCCCTTTACCTACCTTCCATCTTTTAATGTCCTGAAGTTTATTGAGCATCATTCAGTTATTTTGCAAATTTGTAAGAACGCAAGTAAGACACTGTTTAAACTTGTCATAGAACGAATGGCTTCTGATATGCAGGGGTTATTGGATACGGTGTTTTCGCATATGTTCATTTTTAGGAAGTGGATTTAATTATAATTGAATGCAGCGTCTTCATTCCCAGGCAATAGGACTTGCACTGCAAGAGTTTGTTAACAACTTCGGAAGTAAATATCACTAACGAGTCCTAATATTACAATGACTTCTCCATTTATGACATGTGATAGGCTTTCTCTAGACACCACATTATTAATAATACAGTAATGATGTTTGGACAGCTTAAATGAAAGTAAGGTCTCCCTGCTGACACCAGGTGTACGGTGCTTATGTCATCAAACATACTGCAAAGTGTAAGCACCATGTAAATAATTTGCTATTCTATGCCTATCTATTAAAGCTCTAGTAACTGAAAGAGTTATCAATTTGAACACTGTATAGACCACCTTGCAGTTAACAGGGAAGGGCAACAAAAATAATCAGAGTTGTGGACCAGCTTCCACAGAAGGAACAAATAAATGAGGTAAAGTTTTTCATCCTGGAAAATGTGACCAAGGGAAGAAGAGAGAAAGGCAGGGAATAGGTGGCTATGAATGAATTTACTGAAGCTTCCAGTACAAGAATGTCAAATAATAGAAGGAGGAGGCAGGTGCTGAACAATAATTCATCACTGAACTCACGCTTAGGCTAAAGAGCACCCTGCTACAGGATGATGCAGGTCTCAGAAGCTTGCCTTCATCCAAAATACGAGGCTAATTTGATTTGCTTGACTAATCACAAAATGTAAATGCCTAGAAAATAATGAAGGCACAGTTGAAGGGAAAAATGTGTCAGAGAAAGACAGAAGTACATTTGCACAAAGTCTTTGTCTAGCCGTCTGATTATTGGCAAAACTACAGCAAACTTCTAAAAGTACTGTAATGGATTAACCAAAATTAAAAAGCTGCTATCAATTACTTGCTTTCTCCCAAATCTAGTTATTACTGACAAACAACTGGAAATAATATAAGTAATTATATACAAACTGAAAGAGGTTTGATAAATTATTTATAGTTTTTAGTAATTTCTTGAAATATTTTATCTTGTGCTAAAATACAGACCAAGTGGCCTCATCTTCTTTTGCTCATAAGATGTTTTTGTTAAGCTTAGCAACATTTTTTCTAGGCCAGATAAAATAATACAGATACTTATTGGGAAGCTATTGCTGTATTTCACTTGATCTGTCAGCATATGGTATTTATGCATTTCTCTATGTGGCTTTGATAGAATATTGCTGATTTTAATCTATTGTATTTAATGTATTTTCATATTCAATGACTGAGAGGTCACGGAGTAACGGGAATATTGATGAGTCTGGTTCTAAGCCCTTGGCCATAAAGTAAGCTTTAATGATGAGCATTTACAAGAGCTGGACCGATGGGAAGCTAATAGAGGTATCTCTCCATTGAGCAGAGACCAAAAGAAAAATCTTGGTGCTGCAAAGGTGTTTACATGGACAAAAAGCACCACTGTGTTTGCCTAGGGGGGAAAAGAATATCTTGCAGCAAACCAGGTCTATTTTCTTCAAATAATCTCCAAGGAAACAGCCTCTGCCAAGCTAGGATCTGATTACCAGTTGCAGGCCTCGGACCATAGCCATTACTGTTTTAACATTTCTGCCTTCCTCTTTATCCCAGCGGGAACCAGGTTGTATGGGCTGCCGTGTAACTTGACCTTTGTTGGAGATAAAAAGACAGGTTAGCACACAGCGATCGCAAAGCCAGAAGCAAAAAGACAGTATTTAGAAAATAAAGGAAGGAGCTGGCATGGTATGATTATGTGTAATGTTCTACACTGTGCATTGTGGGTGGCCCAATGAACAGTGCCCGACCACAAAACCCAGACAAAAAATTGGACTTGGTCGTAGCTTCTCCATTTTTAACCTTGTCTGTGCAGAGAAAAGGTGACCTTCATCACTAAGATATTGTTACCTCAGATGATTTCCTGCAACATCCGAGATTAAGAAAAAAAGGAAGGAAAAATAGAAGGAGAAAAAAGAAATCTACATAAAATTTTAGTGCTTTCAGTAAACAAAATGAATAGTAAATCAGCAGAAAGAGTTGGATATGAACCTTAGAGCTCACTTTAAGTCTTTGCTGCTGTTTTACAACTGTCCTCTGAGCTTTCCATGCAACAAGCCAGTGAGCCCAGAGGTCAGCAGCAATCAGGCATGACATGTCTTAAAGTGTCTCAGGGATGCTAAAGAAAATAAACGCTCAGTGATTAAGTGTTCAGCATCCAAAAGATGGAAAAAAGTGTAAAGGGGAAGAGAGATTCTGCTATGACCAACCATAGGTACTCAAACTGGTAAGACAACTGTGCTTGGCACAAATGGTCACTGCCAAATCAAACCAAGCCACAACTTCAGGGCCATGAGGTCCCAGCTAAACCACGGTGGAGGCAAAGTAAGCGATGTATTTCAGCTTGTTGCAACCACCACCTCATCTCACAAAAACAAAGCAACCCAAGACTCAGCTCATGGTAGTTTGCTGTTTCTATGATTTCATAAAGATTTCAAGCCCACAGCAGTAGAAGCGTGTTTTTTCATATCAGACCATATGGCAGATGATAAATATCTGAGATTCTGATCGCTGATAACTTCCTACATAGGCATGGGCAGAAAATGTAATTTCTGTTATCAGGTTTCCTGACAGATAATGCCACATCATTCTTCACACATCCTCACTCACTCTCTCATATCTTTAGGTTATAAGCACTTCAGAGCAAGTACCCTCGTGGTGGTCTGATCACAGAGCGTTGTAGTACTGTTACAGTATGTGTCAGACCAGAGAAAGGAGTTGCAGCTCAGTTAGTTAGCTCTAGTTAGGTGGGACTTCTGCTTGCAGTCTTGGCTTTGTTTTGAATTACTCCTCAAATTTCTGAGGAAGGTTCTGATTAAAAATGCAAGAAAACAACCTGTGGTCCCAGTCATCTGTATTGATGTCTTGTCAGTGGGGGGAGCTGATGCTTGTGAGGAGGTGGCCCATTTGTAGCTTTCTAAATCCCAATTAGTTTTTCCAGCCATTAGTTATGCATAGCAGAATACATTTTGCATCATAGGCCTTTGGACTCATTGGGACCAAACCAAGGATTAAGGTGCTTGGGCCATCAAGCCTGACTTCAACCTCAGCAAATGGAAAAATTACGCACCTGCACCAACTTAAGAAATGCTTGAGTTTCTCAACAGAGACAAAAAATTAAGTTGCATGATGTGTTTGGAAAGCTTTATTTTCCTCATAATTTTACCTTGTGTGACTTGTGTGTGCTCAGGGGTGACCAAAAAGCAAAAATCCCCAGGGAACAAATCAGCATTAAGCCTGGTTATAGTATCTTGCCACAGATAAATGGTTCTTTTTTAACCACTTGATGGAAGAAATAAATTGACTTTGTGTTTTTTTCCCCTCCCAGACTCTGACGGCACCTGCTCCATTTGCAGACGAAACGAGCTGCCAGTGCCAAGCCCCCCATGAGAAGCTAACCATTGCACAAGCCCGCCTGGGAACACCAGGTATGTGCACAGAACAACGTCAGCAGGACCGTGGGTGCTCCCAAAGCACAGGCTTTCCCTTACAAACCTCTGTCCATGCTCACATGCTTGGAAGCGGAAAGGCCAGCTGGTATCTGGTGCTACCAGGCAGCAGGGAAGAAACCAGGGGCTAGAGGACCATTATCTTCTGCTAGAGAAAGAGCAAGAGAAAACGTTTCAACTTTGAGTTTGATGTTTTCATGGATGTCTGCACATTGGTCGGAAGGAAGGCTTGCCAGCCCACTCCAGACAGCCTTAAAGTTGTGTTGTGTAGTGGCTACCTCCTGGATTCTTTTCCTGTACTGCCTCTCCTGGAAAACAGCTTTCACTGATATTCTTGTTGATCACATCAGACCTTGAGTGGCCTTAAAGGCCATTTACCCTTTGAAAAGAAACTATGCCCAATTTTGGAACTCTTTATCTGGACAGTTTTTCCAGACCTACCTTTGTGATTGTGCTGGGGAAACAGGATGATTTCACACAAAGTCCCAAATACATACTTCACCCCATCTAAATTCCATGAGATTCTTTAAAAAAAGCCTTCATATACTTACTTTACGTATTTAAAATAAGCTTTTAAAATATGTACACTTTATAGAGGTAAGCCCCAGCTTCCCACACAGCTCTTCAAGGAACAATGTTGTCCCCATATTTCCGTGGACCCCTGGATGTCTGACAGCAGAGGTATCTCTCCGCAGCACCGAAGCACAGGCCATGGAGGTTGGAGCTCTGTTGCTCTCATCTCTCTGTCCTTTTGCTTGGAGATGACTTCTCTGTGGCACAGCTGCCAGGTGTGTCATTCGGTAAACCAAGTCCTTTTTCCATCTGGATGCTGCTGCTCAGGATGCCGTTCAGAAAGCAAGAGTTATAAGGGTGATAGCAGGAGGACGATGAGAAAAAGAAATTATAGGCTCATTAGAGAGAAGAGCTTGGGGGAAGGATGGAAAAAGGGAAGTGAAAGGTTTATGTGGAAGAGGTAAGTAATACATTTTTACAGCAGTAAGCTGTACAAAAAAG
The DNA here is from genome assembly GCF_000687285.1 of Phaethon lepturus. Lineage (NCBI taxonomy): Eukaryota > Metazoa > Chordata > Aves > Phaethontiformes > Phaethontidae > Phaethon > Phaethon lepturus. The sequence goes on along the minus strand of NW_010536852.1, from coordinate 88,362 downwards.
AAACTCATAGACAAGAGGGGAGGAAAAGGGAGATGATAGGAAAAAATAAGGGACAAAATGAAAAAATCCAGAAGGCAGAACTGACTAGAAAGGCAGAGAGAAAAGAACAAGACATATGGTGGAACTCTGAATGAGGCAGGAAGATGACATTTTTGCTAAATTAGAATACAGGGATGATGGATGATAATAAATAAGCTAAGTCTGAGAGGAAACAGCAGAGAGTACAGAGAAGAACAAGTAATGAGCAGGATAAAACACTGTGAGTTCACCCACGGTGCGTTTTGAACATCAGAACAGGGGTAAATCTCTGCAATCATCTGGTCTGGGAACAAAAACCTGTCCAGTAGAATTAAGTGCAACTTGGTTTCGGTCTGAAAAGTCACTATTGTGTTTCTTTCTCTGCAGTTGACAGACCTGTCAGAGTGTATGCAGATGGGATATTTGACCTCTTCCACTCCGGCCACGCTAGAGCTCTTATGCAAGCCAAAACTCTATTCCCAAATAGCTACTTATTAGTAGGAGGTAAGATCAGAGTTAGTTATTGTGCTGGATTTTTGCTTCTGTGCTTCAGTATCAGAGAGCTATTGCCATGCTTGCTGTTTATACACTATGACTTTGAATGCTACTTTCACTCTGGGGGCTTTCTATAGGTGATTTGCCTTGAATTAAGTCTTACAATTGGATCAATTAAAGTAAAAGTCAAATTCTGCCCTCAGCAGCACAGGCACAATTCCCATTCTAGTTAAAGCAGGTGCCTGCATGACTCTGAGCTTAGAATAGCACCATATGAATAATTTACCTTTTTCAGTTATTGGCTCAAAATTGTTCGAAGATGGAGATGAGTGAATGAGATCAACCACTCATTTATTTCTGGCTGCTCGGTCCCTCCGCCAGCCAGAGCCCACGTCCCCGGGCTGCCGGGTCAGTAGTGTGTCTGCAGGCCCAGCCTTCAGCATCAGCGGAGAAGCTGGATCCAGCCAGTTATCATTGGAGACCCAAATGTAGGTCATGGTTTGAACATAGTTTTCAGCTCACAAGTGTCCCCAGGCAGGTTACTTTCTGATCAGTTTTTTTTTCTGTGAATACCTTCTTTTTTTGCTGTGTGGCTGGCTACCAGCTGTTCAGCAGTTGGTGCGAGCCTGAGGAGTCACTGGAGGGTATCTGTGTGAGCCCTGCTCTCCTGAGGCCTCGCAAACACGCCTTTGGGTTCCAGCTCCCCGGCGCCTTTGGGGTTGAGATATGCCTCACGCAAACATCTCACAGCAGCCTTCAGCTGCTCAAATGCTTACAGCAGTGATGATAAAGTGAATGTGAATGCAACCTTCAGACACTTTATAAGATACGTTATTTTGTATCTTTGTCCCAAATCAGTTAAAAGGTGGGGAAAAAAATACCCAACATAGAGGAAAAGCAAAATCTCCGTATAAACACAATCTTTGGTTTTACACTTAAGTTTATGAATTGTGCCAATTCCTGTGGAGCTTCCTGGGAGGGAAAGGAGACATCCCTTTGTTATAAAGGAAACATTTAGGACTCTCTTGTTTTCCTGTTGAGCTAGATAGATAGCTTGCAGAAGAAGCAAGTGGAGGTGCAAGAGCATGAGGTTTAAACAAAAATGACAGTTAGACTCTGTTGTTGCTTTTAAAGGAGTGGGGGCTGTCCCAGACCAGGGAAGGAGCTCTGGGGCAAAAGCCTGGCTCCTTTAAAATTCATGGCATAGCTTCACTTTGCAGCCAGCACTCATCAGCACCTTTTCGCAGCAAGACACTGCATCTTAGCATATTTAAAAAATCGGCACTTTTCCACACCCACATACAATTTGTGCTGCAAAAGCACTGGTGTCATGTGTCTTTGTGGGCACCACAACCAACCCCTTTTATTTCTCATTGTGAAGATAATTATTTGGAGCTAAGGTTTTTTTAAAATAGATATTTATACCTTCCCAAATCAGTCATTAGAGCAGGATGACAGAACCAAAAGGAAATACAGAGGTATTGTGTCTGCACTGTACATGAACAAACAGTAATCAAAAAATGAAATCAAACCTTTCTACAGCAAAAATTACTATTTTTCCAATAATTTTAGTAGATCCTTTCTTCCAGGAGAGGATAGCTTTAAGATGACATAAAGGCTGTAAATAAATATAAATACAATCCCAGAAGGGATCTGTCTACTGAAAATGCATTAATCTCCATTAAATTTCTTGTCAGCAGGTATCAAAAATGACATAATAGGATAGAGTAGCATTTTGCTAGCTGAAATTCATACATATATTATTATCTGGCTTTGAGTTTCGCACGAACTCCAGGGCTATCTAAGCCTTCCTCCATTTTTCCTACTTTAAAGGTCCTTAACGACCATCACAGCAAGAACATCCATTTTAGATCTCAAAAAAGACTGCCAGCGCCTTGCCTGATAGGTTGATGTTTTCAGATTAGAAAGAAGCAGCAGCTGTAGGGCTGCTCTCACACTTCCCTGCAGCCCTAATAACGTTGCATTTGCCATTTGTCAAGTACACTTAGTATTTGTCCTGGTGTCACAGACAAGTGAGATCCAAAGGCACAGGTTTGACCTGTGGTGAAGGACAACCACTGTCAATCCAGCTATAAATGGGTATCACATTATTCCATGTGGGGCGTCAAATGACTGTCGTAGCTATAACATTGGACAGAGTTACAGTTGTGGGGACAGGCCACCGTGTTTTACGCAACGTTTAATATCAATACCTAACTTTTATAGTCCTCTGGTAACATGGGTGTTGCTTCACTTTATTTTAAAAGCAGTGTGACAAAGTATTGGTACATTCAGAGTTAAAGATGCAGGATTTCTGGACTTGCTCATCCCACTAGAGCATATGGCTTCTCCCAGTCCATTCGGTGGGGCTTCCTTCTGCAGTTTCCCATTTGAACATGGCACAAGCCTTACTT
>NW_010536852.1:83919-85404 GCF_000687285.1 Phaethon lepturus | reverse complement strand
GCTGAACTCAAAGCTAAACTCAGAGACAGATTCCTATAAAATCTGCCACGATTTGTTTTCCATCAGTGTTTATTTAGTGAGAAACTGTTCCTCTGTGATTTAGAACTTTGTTGGCAAATTCATCATTTAGAGTGTTGTTTACTTAAGAACAAAAAGCGGGAACAGGAGGCTCAGAGGTCTCCATCTCTGGAAGCTCAACTGGACATGTCCCTGAGCAACCTGTGTAGCTGACCCTGCTCTGAGGAGGGCGGTTGGATTAGGTGATGTCCGGTGGTGCCTTCCTGCCTCGACCATTTTGTGTTACACGACATTTACAAGCACTCTGTCATTTCTGACACTGCACTTTTTGATTGTTTTCAAAGCATTGTCCATCAGCCCTGAAATTTCACAGCCCATGAAATACCCACTTATGGTGGAATTGAGTTACCTCAAAATGTGCATATACTACCGCTTGAGACGTCCTGCAATATCTCACTTGGGCTCTGGCTGCAGCTCTGGAAGGGGAAGGATCTCTCAGAAGCCTATGGTTGTACCTGCCAACCCTGAGCAGAGCTCTTAGATGCCTGGAGCACCCCAAAATTAGCTAAGCTAATAACTAAGTGCTTAATGGAATTACCAGGAAATAGTCAACTGCTGGTTATGCTAATTCTACTGAGCATGGAGCCATTTTGTTGATACTTCCATATTTTAGTTTGCAGTGATGATTTAACTCATAAATTCAAAGGCTTCACTGTGATGAACGAAACTGAGCGATATGAAGCCCTCAGACACTGTCGTTATGTGGATGAGGTCATCAGAGATGCACCCTGGACACTGACACCCGAGTTCCTTGAAAAACATAAGGTACATTTCTCCCCTTAACCCGCCCTTCCCCTTTGTAGGCTGACAGTTGAGAATAAACTGCAAGTCTGTGAAATTCTATTAGCTGGAGCAAATTATTTAATTTAGTTAATTCCAGTCACTGCAATTAGGTACATGGCATTGCTTGCCTCCGTCTTTGTCAGAAAATGTTACAGTTGTCTTGCCTTTTTTTCTCAATACATTGAGATGATTTCTGTAGTGGGATTTTTGAATGGCAAAATAGCACTGAAGAATTATTTACAAATACGAAAAGAATTTCAGGAAAGGAGATCGTGAATCAGGAAAATTACCATGTAGTGACTAAAGTCCTGTTAAAGCCCTGAATTAAAGGCATGTTTCTTATTAATGTCAAGAGGTGCAATAATTGGCCAGAAATAATAAAAATGTCATGTGTCCTCTAAAAGGCAGGACAGAATGTCTTACATGCTATTGGCTGTTTTGCAATATATATAAATCTTAACAAAAGCATAATTAACTAGGATATCTTTTAGTGTCCACATCACTGGGTGACAAAAGGACAGCATGACAGGACTAGGTATACATGTATATAAGCACAGCCTTAAGGAGGCAGAATCAATAACCCTGCCTCTGTAGTTTTGAAAGCCAACGCTTTGCCACTTGGCT
>NW_010536852.1:70668-83909 GCF_000687285.1 Phaethon lepturus | reverse complement strand
CAGGAATGGGTGTCTTAAGTTTTCTACAGAATATCACAGAGCCAGCCAGAGCGATGTGTTAATGGCAGTGCTTCTGGAGACAAGCTTTCTGTTCTTTCATAATTGATCATACAACACAGCAGCTGTAGGCCTAAATCTAGTGCAATATTCTAGGTGATGGCTTTAGGATGAGAATGTCAAAAGCAAGTCAGCTGAAGTCAAGAAAAGAGATGATCCTCCACAACGACCCCCCACTGAACCAAAATTCAGTGATGGTGGCATATGATTCTTCTTCTGTTCACTGGCAGATTGACTTTGTAGCCCACGATGACATCCCATACTCCTCCGCTGGCTCGGATGATGTATACAAACACATAAAGGAGGCAGGTAAGGGCAACTTCACATTTTTAGCACCTTCCTTTTCAGCCTCAGCTCAAATTCTTTTACTGCCTTTCGACCACAACTTCTGTGAGAGAAGCAGTAGAGATAATATAACATTCTTTTATGCCCCAACAGTAGGTACTGCTGACTTTAGCAGAAAGATTCACTTTGTAAAACCACGAAGAATGTCCTCGGCTGAATTCCTGCCGTAACCCCCAGGAAACCATTCAGATCTGTCACGAAAGAGTCCCATCTGGGTTTTTAAAACAATATTAGGGTGCTCGACTAAAAGCTTTGAATGAATGAAAATGAGTTTAGTTCCCACAGCAGCCCAGCCAACTTCAATGGTTTGTTGATAACTGCAAACTGAGGACTCCTTAACACAGCCCAGTCCTGAATACAGGCAAGCACAGACAGCCTTCAGGAGTCATTAGGATCCACTTCTGCATTGCACCAAGGGTTCTTTTCATTACACTGGCAGAGGCTTTACACTGGTTTACACTGGTAGAACCAGAGTAATTAATTTGCCATGACTGTTTAGCGCTTTGGTTGACTACCATTGAACATGAACAGGCGGAAGTCATCAGGAGTTAGTATGTCTTCAGTTCAAGGAAGCTGAATTAAATCTGAGGAGATAACGTTAAGCCACTGTTTGCCAGTAGCAGCTATCCTAACACAGTGAACGGTGCAGGAGGAGGAACTGATCGTGTCTTTCTTCTGCTCCCTGGAGGTGCTGCTTTGAACACTGGTGAATCCATCCTCTTCCTGGTCTACATAAACATGTATATTGGAGGCTTAAAAAACTTCCAGAGCAAATCTGCCTCATGGGAATTTGTTGTGCAAAGTGACCTTCTCAAGCTATACAATGACAGCAGTAGACCAGATATTGACCTGAGCTAAAAGAATAAGCTTTTTATAGCAGCAGTTCTTGATCATTTTCCACTTGCAAACCTTGCTGTGGTATCAGACTCCCAACCCTCCTTCGGGAACTGCTGTTCTACAGTTTCAGAGCCAGCACCAGCTTACTTCACTAAGTAATGGAACAAGGGTACCTCTGGTAAGGATGGGTCACGGAGGGACGTACAGAATATGTGCTGGACAGGCAGCTATTTTGCTTTTCTTCTGTAAGGTGCCGAGTGCACAGGACAACATGACAGGAGCCTTTGGTGTCACTGCATCATTACCAGATTGAGCTGGAGAGTGCCCAAACCTGGCACATCCTTCTCTGCTGCTGTTGGGCATGGGTGCAGTGCGCACGTGTCCTGACAAGAGGTTCAAACTTGGCAGAATAGATTATAGACTTACAGCTTCAGGGGGTGGTGGTCTGTCCTGTGTCTATCACTGCAAGATGCTGGAGAAGTGACTTCAGTCTTGTATGGCTGAATTTTGTTACGTATAAACTAGGAATAATGTACCTTACTTGAAGAGTTTTGAGATCTAGTGCTGTAACAGTTCTAATGCTCCAGAACAGCAATATTAATTAATTTCCCCTTTCTCCTAGGGGGCTTTGTTTTATATAGACCAATGCTGTGGATGCATTTGTGCATGTTCCTTAGTTCCAGTACTCCCATTTTCCTACGTCAGGTTTTTGGGCAGCAGAGAAGCAGATGGGAACCGTGGACCTCCTTGTGTAGATTCCCATGTGCTCCCATTTCCCCACTCCCTTCAGTGGGTGGGAGAGCATATGGGCAACAGTGAGCTGGGTAACAGTGTGCTGCGCTGACTAAACCTCTGCACATCTGTGAGCAATTAGTTTGGAAAACATGAATCAGTCCAACACATGAAGCATATGAAAGCAGTATCAGTGACTAAAGGTAATGTGCTCATACATGGGTTTGTGCATCTACTTGAAAACAATTCCTCTTTTGGCTTAGCAAGAGTAGGGTTTGGATTTTGTTAATGTATTCTTATGGCTCCTATCTGTAAAGGCTTCTGGCTCAAAGCGGGTTTCACTGCCTCCAAAAATAGTTTCCTGAGTGACTGCTGCAAGCCTGTAAAGCACAATCAGGGAAACCTCTCTGCTTGTGATTAAAATAATCTGTTTTTAGCAGAGTATTAATTAGAGATCAGAACGAAAGAATATCACATAGCATTTAGTCACAAGAGCTTCTTGATTCCTTCTCCAGGTCTTTTTCTAACCCAGTAAAATTAGCTGGCAGTGCATGCCTACTTCAAGTGAACATGTGAGGATTAATTTGCCAGTAGCTATAGCACCCTTTTAAGACAAAGCACTACTTTTTTTGCAAAACCGTTTCCAGCCTAATCTCACAGCTCTCTCTTATCAACAGCTTGATGTTGCAATTACATATAAGTGATAGTAGTAATTTTCTGTAGCCCTAAATAACTACTAAACCAAGGTGTGCTAGCACTCTGCTATCACTGCCTTTGTGACTTGCATTAACACTTCAAGTGATCCTGTCTTGATGAGGATCAATTAAAAGGCAATGTATACCTCAGCTGTGTTGAGGAAATACAAGCATTATTAATAACCGGCCAGTTTTCTGAGGGCCTGATCTCTCGGAGCAGGGAGAGTGGTTATGCAGCCACCGACATGGCCAGGGGGACATGAAACGGGGGCTATGGGCACTGACACCCTCAGTCCCCACAGAACATCCACATTTGCTCACATTACCGTTACGCTTCACCTTCCTGTACAGGCTACTGGCACGTCCAGGGTGTTTTCCAGTTACTGTAACACAACTTTTACCTGCAGGTGCTTCCTTGCTTTGGCCAAAGCCAGAGGCTGGTCTGTTTTACTCAGCAGAATAAAGACCATCAGATGGTGCAGCAGAGGGGTGGAGGGGAGAGTGAAAATACACAGGAGAGCAGCAAATGGCCTTTCGGTAGCGGGAGTGGAAGCCAACCCCCCAGCTCCTTTATCTAACGTTAAATAAGGGCTACGCCTACGGAAAGAACCGCTGAGTGAATTCCCACAGCTGTGGGGTTTAGCCTTCCTGGCTCGGGAGCCCCTGCCAGGCTCGTAACTTTCACGAGTTGACGAGCTGACGCTGTGAAGAGGGCAAGTTTCAGCCTTCCCGAAGGCTTGAGGGAAAACGAACAGTACAGCAACCTAGCACCTTCCCTAAGCTCCCACAGGAGCAACAGGAAAGAACGAGGAACAAGACAGGCAGAACTGCAAGTCTCTTACCTTTTGTCAGGCATTTCTGTGTTCATCCTCAGCTACCTGCCACAGTGCCTGGTCCTGCCGTGCTTTCTCAGTGGGCTTTCTTTTCCCACTTTGCTCAGGAATGTTCGTACCAACGCAGAGAACCGAAGGTATCTCCACGTCAGATATCATCACAAGGATTGTCCGGGACTACGATGTATACGCCCGGCGCAACCTCCAACGAGGATACACCGCCAAAGAGCTGAATGTTAGTTTTATAAATGTAAGTACACCAACCTGCATTTGCTTCTGAAACGCTCTCTCCTAGGACCCCACACATAGAATAAAGTTAAGAAAGGATATCTTCCTCCTGCTGCTTTTAAAATAGCTAGGAACAACTTAATTTAAAAGAAACTGGTAAGCTGAGGGTAGTTTTAACTGCTCCTATTAATTAGGAAAGCTGCTGCTCCCCTTCCTCCTTGAGCTGTGACTTAATGATACACTAGGAAGGAGCCCACCCCCCCACCGCAGGCTTCTCAGCTGCCCACCCAAGACACAATTTGTTTCCTTATTCCCATGGGGAGAAGGCAGCACAGAGTGCAAGGATTTTGATATCCAAACTTCCTCTACAACATGACAGGATACAAACCAAAACAGAAACAGCTGAGCATCAGTGAGATTATGAGAGGAGGCTAAAATGGTTTTTAAAAGACAAGGAAGTCTGTTAGGCAGCTCATACACAAATGATGCTGAAGAGATGAGAAGCCACCATAGGCAGGGCAAGAGCTCCATTTGAAAAGATGGCTCAGAAAAATGTAGCAGCTCAAATTATTCAGCTTCCATGTGCAGAACTGCACCTTAACACTTAACAGAAATGGAAGTTTACTTCCTTTCATTTCTGTTTCAAGCCTTAAGGCCTCAAGATAACCCACACTACTGAAATCTTTCCTGTGATTGGACTGGGTCACAGGAGTACTTCCCTCCCCCTTCCCCGGAGCCGGAAAACCCCCTTGTGAAGGACTGAATTGTGTCATTTTCTGAGGGTTTTGTTTACTTATTTCTTATTTTGAAGTCTGGCAGAGAAATCACAGATCACAGGGCATAAATATTTATTTTACTCTGCTTTTTTTTCAGTCTTCTACAAAATCTCTAAAAATCCTGCTTGTAAGTACTCCACCCAGAAGAATCACTATGGCAAATATCCATTAAATTAAGGCAACTGGATGCCTTGAGGCATTCTCAAATTTATCCTTTAGAGGCTCTGAGGTTAAGATACTGTTGCTTCCCCAGTCTTAAGCCACTGGTGTATCCTGAAGTCCCTCCTGGCATTTGGTTATTTAGTTTATAGTAATTTAAATGAAGAAATACTAATTTGTACCAGAGGCTGTTTGCATTTCAAAACTAAAAAAACTGCAGGATTTCACCAAGACAGAAAAGTGCTGGTTTCCCCATTAAAGAAAGGCTTGGTCACATATTAGGTGCAAAGTGAATTCAGTTTCTTTGGACCGTGAGGATTTTGTTTGGCCTTGTGGCCTGCAAAGATGGTTCTTCTAGTAATTCATGAGCTAGAATAAAATCCACCTCAGCACAGTATTTGTTTTGAAAGTAAATTCAAGTGCCCATTAAATGAAGTTCACAGGAAATTAAAAGCCGATAGTGATCTGTTCTTCTACAGAGACCGTTATACCTTCAAGGGCACAGTGTTAGTTATCTGTGTACTGACCATTTGAGGAGCACTGAAGCATTTCAGGACAAAAGCCCTTTAACCCTGAAGTATTTTGGAAGCTTGGCCCAACAAGAGCTCCCTAACATGATCTTCTCTGTCCCTCTCTTTTTCTATGTGACTTGGCAATTAGGAGCTTGCCCTCTTTTCTGTCAAGTCTGCTGGCCACAAGCCACTGGCCTACACACATCTTTCTGTTGCAGCCAGAAGCTCCTGTATTAGCCAGGCTTAGAGGTGAAGAGAGCTTCCTTCTGCTCTGCAGAAATCTGACCAAAGAGACAGTCTGGTCCAAGTTATTATCCAGGCTGGCAAGTCAGCAGTGGTCTGAATTTGCTAGAAAACCCAGGGAGATTTGCCTTTTGCTTAAGTTTGAGCTGGTAATTTCTCACTTGTATCCTTCACAAGTTTCATATAATTTTGAAAGTGCATTCAGTTTGAAAATATGGAAAGATTCATGTTGTGGATTAAACACGGTAATCACACAAGATGGTCTTTTCAATATGTACCTTCTGCACTTCATTCCACAAATGTTAAATTTGCATTTATAAAAATAATGTGGGAATAGTTAACTGAGGCCATATGTATTAGGATACATTAATGCAATTTTTTTCTTCACAACTGTCAGTGGCTAATTATTTCCAAGTGCCTATATATTAATCTCTGTCCACACTTTTAAAACAGGAGAAGAAATACCGCTTTCAAAACCAAGTGGACAAAATGAAAGAAAAAGTCAAGAATGTGGAGGAAAAATCAAAAGAATTTGTTTACAAGGTGGAAGAGAAGAGCCATGACCTCATTCAGAAATGGGAAGAAAAGTCCAGGGAATTTATTGGCAACTTTTTAGAGCTGTTTGGACCCGACGGAGCCTGGGTAGGTATTCTGCCATCCCAGGAAGGCTGAGTGGTTTTTATTAATCTTCTGTAATGCAGATCAAGAGCAGATTCTTTTGCTGCAGTCTTTGTTTTGAAAGCCAGCACAGTAGGATAATGCTAAACCCGCTTGCTGAATCCAGTAACGCATGCCAATACTGCAGCAGGAGGATTTGCTGCTTCTGGTTGTTGCTGGTTTGGGATAATTTCTGTCTTTTGTGAAGATGTGATGCTGAATGTGATACTGCATTCAGTAGAGCTGCACGCAGCAACACACGAGCAAACAGGCTAATACAGTCCATTCTCCCCATTAGCACTAAATGAGACCACAGACATCAGGGAGGAATTACACACTGGAGCTGGTGAGGGAAACAGGGACACTGGAAAGTTTTTCAGTAGTTCTCTTCATGCTCTTACTCAGCAGTAGAAGATTACAATTTTCTAGCTTTAAAAACTACCGATTTAAAGTTCCAAGAAATGATGTTACATGTTATAGAATCATTTAGGTTGGGAAAGGCCTTTAAGATCATCAAGTCCAATGTCGAGTGGCCAGGCTCATCTGACTGCAGGGAAGGCTCAAGTGGAACTGAAACACTTTCAAAGCTCTCCTCAGTACGTTGCTGGCTCCACAGCACCCATTTACCACAGGTCCCCAGGTGCCTTGGAAAGGCAGTTGAGAGTCTGTAAGAGCATCCTTCTAGGGAGAAACCCCAGGGTCTTAGTGCGTGACTTCGGTTTGAGCAGGTGAGTGGTGACTTCGTGACACTTCAGAGCCCCAAGAGAGTTCCCAGCCCCCATCTTTCAGTTCTGATAGCTTGCCAATCCTTGAGAAGCTTTGTTGTACTACTTCCCTTTGCTACCATCAAAACTAGTAGCAAAACTTAATTTGAATGTAAAAGTTACCATTTGTTTGAACGGACCTTCTTAGACCTCCCCGTTGGGTGTCAGTCCTTTTCCAGCAAGTGCTCTGCAGAGCTGTGTTCTGGTGAAAGCCCCTCCACTACAGGCATCATCTCGGACGTGCTGCTCTAGTCGCACGCTCTGAGCAAAGCTTTTGCTCGGTTTCAGGAAACATGAGCAGGCACGGTGGAGAGCAGCAGAGAGCACAGGGTGAACTGAGGGGAGCAGAGGAAGAGCTAGACAAATAATCCTGCAGACCAGCAGGATGCTTCAGAAGTACACCTTCAGACCATGGCTTGCAGACAGACAGGCAGCTCCCTCCTTACTTGAAAGCAAACCCTTTGCAAGAAGCTTGTGCAGGCTTTAACTGCTCATGGATTACAGTTTGAGGCAAAATGTCAATAGAGGCAGCAAGACAGAAAAAACAGTTTAGGACTAACATGAAGCAGATACTATTGGAATATTTTTAAAGAGCCAACACACACGTAATATTCTCTCATGTCACTTACTAGTTCACACCCGAACAACTTCCCATCACGAAAGGTAGCTTCTGTTGAAAGGATCTCAGCAGAGTTTTTGTTTATAAACCCTCAGGAAGATTCACAGAGCCCTGGTGAATTAAGCAGCCCATATCACAGCTGTGTCATAACTCTGTACCACCAAAGCACATAGTACCTGCCTCTTACTGGACTTCTTATCTTTTCTCTGCCATGACTTGCTGTGTTGATTACCACTTGGTTGAGAAAAGCCTAAAATTAGACTGTGAAGGCTTCAGAACAGAGGCTGCATCTTTATAATCTCCTTACAGCTACATCTGTCCCGTGCAAAGGCAGATGCTCTCTGAGTAACACTGGTCCCAGCCATATAAACAAATAGCTTATTTAGCAATTTGTTCATTGACAGTATCATTTTCCTTGGGGAGGGGAAGAGGGTAAACTCTTCTGATGAAAAGCCCAGGTTTACCTGCGTTGACCACATCCACATGAAGAGTCCTGCTTCCGAGTTTTTCTCCATAGGGCTTGGTGAGTGTTCCCCATGTGGGCTGGTCCTGTGGCCATCGGTGCTGAATAAATGAAATCAATGCTAACAGAGCAGATGAAACCCACAGGAGGCAAGAGGAGTTTGGCTGTGCAGAGAGGGGAAAAGAATTTCAAAGCCTTGATCCCATTCCCTGTCTCTACCCACTCAACACTGCACACTGCTGGCATTTTTAAAAACCCTTTGCTGATAAAACATTTTATCAAATTTGATTAGAGAAAAGCTGCTCTGCAAAGGTCTTTGGGGTGGAGGTGGCCTCCTGTTTACTGAGTTAATGTCCCAACCACAAAGTAGGAAATCTGGTGCAACCAGAGAGACCTTTGCTAAGAACAAGAGCGAAATCTCCTTGCAGTGTTGTAGGAAAAGCATCAGTGACAGCGAGCTGAGAGGTGTTGCGGCTTTTTTAAAATCAGTTTGAGCCTTGCAACAGAAAAGACTTTTAAAATAATGATAACTTGCTATTAGTGTCAAAACTGGTATTAACGTTAATTTGCCTTATCACTGTTAGTTAGATGTTGCTTTTAATGTTGACATTAAAAGTACAGGAATCGTAACGGGCATGCTAGATTCCTAGATCAGTAATTTGCATGCCATTAATATGCTATTATTATTATTTCACAAATAATTATTGTAATATGTTTTATGCTAGCATCAATTTTCTAAACATAAGGGCCACATAACCCACAAAAAAGAATCCATTTCTGAAAAAAGGTCAAAATGTCAGTTGTGAAACGTCAAGATGTCTGTAATTAATTGGCAATTTTGCCCACCTGTGCAATCCCTGGTATTTTTTCTGTGGGAGAGTCACAGAAGGGTCAGAAACACAAACAACATGGCATGAAACTGCTGTCCTGGCTTGAGAGAGGGCCACCACGCAGCCCGGCACAGAGGCCCTAATGGCAGAGACGCCGCTCCACGGAAGCGGAAAGCAGTAGGGTTCATTCCACCTTCTCTCAGACACGTACGATCAGGCAGCTGCACATCAGGTCAGCGGAGAGAAGGCAAGCCTCACAGGGCAGGGTTTCCATGCTAACCTCCTTCTCGGAGGAGATAAGGTGTCCCTCCAAAGGCCCATTTCCCTCTACTCAGTGCACAGAGGGAATCGGGGATGACGACACCGGGAAATGGCTGCATCACATCAGACGTCTGCAGGGACTCCGAGGAATATTACGGGTTGCGGCTGGAACCCAGAGCCGGCATTTAGGCCACACTGTGTGTCCGCAGCCTGGACCTGAGCACGACCTTGAAAGAATCAGCAGCTCAAAAGCAGCAGTCCTCCGTAACACCCAACTGGCACCTGTTCTGTAAAGCAAAGGAGTATCAACATGTAGGCAATAAAATTCAGAAATAGGCAAAATATATTTGCCCAGTAGCAAGTCCTTCAAAAGCAAAGCGTTATCTCCCTAAACTGGCTGGATGTACCTGAACTTGCTTGAGCCAAGGCTTTGAAAATGTTTTCCAACCTGTAGTAAGGGTCCAGAGTGCACCCAGCCTTGTCTAACCCTCCTGCACTTCAAGGGAGCCGTTAACACTTGTTCTACTTCTTCAGTACCCAACGGCCTGAGGATCACCCCGCCGTTAGGAAGACCTTGCCTGTGAAGGGCATGACTTACTGACCCTGCTAGAGCACAGCTGGAGGGGAAGAGTCATTCTGGAGGCAGCTGTGGTTTTAGCCAGCAACCTGGTGGCTAAAGCACTGATGCAGGAGGCAGAACGGACTGGCCAGGCACTTACCCCGCTGAAGGTGTGAGTGCACCAGCTTGTTCAAGCAACAGGCCCTTTGCTGAAGCAGGGACCAGGCAGCAGGTGTCCTACAACCTGGCTGAGGGCCTTCGCAGGAACGTGGGGTTCTCCTTTCCAACCCTGGCCCAAGGTACAGCCAAGTAACCCCTGCCACATGGGATACCAGCCAAGCTGGGACCTTTGATCTCCCCCAACACCAGTACCACAACACCATGAGCCATTGCAATGTCACTGAGCTTTCTGAAGTGGCTGGTAAGGCACCAGGGGCAGGAGGGAGTCAAAGTGTTTTGCTTGGCCAGGAAAAAGATATTTCATATCAAACAATTTTTTTGTTGTGAGTTATCTTCAGTGAGAGGATGAAACAGGCTAAGTTAAGCCAACAAAACCTCAATTTCTGTGATCTAAAGAGAAATTTTGCACTCCAACCACTGAACTTCAGCAGGCTCAGAGGCTTTGCCAGCCCTGGTGACATCCTCACGGCTCCCAGCAGCAGCAGCAGAAACCCTCCCCCACCCAAATGCTTCCTGGCAGCATTTATCAGGAGCAACCACCATCTGCTAACTATTGAGATTTTAGGAAGTCTTGACTATTTTGGACCTAGCAGTAGTGCCTGAGCAGGTTACACGCTGCGGGTCTCTTTGCATGAGAGCATGGCTGTGTGGCTCCAGGCAGGAGCTGTTCTGTCATTCTGCACTGCAGCGACATCCAGGCTCGGAAACGGAGTTAAAGGCCAATGCGATAAGGATATAAATTGGGTGAGGGAGCTCACAGAGGAGCAGTTAAGTTTGGTATTTGCGCTCGATCGTTAACCTCCAGGTTTAGCAAACACCAGAAGCCTGATGGGAAAACCTAGCATTTGCCCCTCTGCTGGCAGGGAATACCGAGTTTCCAAGAGGGGGGAGTAAGAGCAAGACAGGCAGCCACAGGCCCCTTGGCTGGGAGGAAGGTCATCACACAGCAGAGTCACTGCAGGCAGAAGGGAAGGAGGAACAAAATGTAAACTCAAGCTGAGAAGGTCTGTGGACTACAGCTGCCCAAGCAGGCAAACCCAGAATACATTCTGCAG
This sequence comes from Phaethon lepturus, assembly GCF_000687285.1. Lineage (NCBI taxonomy): Eukaryota > Metazoa > Chordata > Aves > Phaethontiformes > Phaethontidae > Phaethon > Phaethon lepturus. The sequence continues at coordinate 73,104 of NW_010536852.1, read as the reverse complement.
AAGTATTTTAGACCTGAGCGGCAACTTAACTTTGTTGGGGCTGGCTCTTCCATTCCAGCCGAGCATCGCCTGCGACCCGACCCCCAGTACTCCAGACAAGGATGAGAGTGCGTGTTCCCCATCCCCAGGAGGGGCAGCGAGGCCCTTGCATTTGGCATTTTCCACGTGAAGCCTGCAGCAGCTGCGCAGTACGCGCTAGATCTCCTGTAACCCAGCCCGACAGCCTGTTGCAAGGCCACGTAGGCGCTGACAAGTAGCAGCATTTGCCTTAGCGTAGCAGATGCTTGACTGAAAAGGTGGTCTCCTCCACCCCACCTGCTCTGGCAGGTCTCCACTCATCTTTACAAAGCAAAAATGACAATAAAGCTCACAGCAGAACACCGAGCTTGTACGTGTTTCTCTTTTCAACAAACACATCTGAATTCTGACATTTCCACCCCCCCAACTTCAGGGTTTGGGTAGTGCACGCTCCAGGTAGATGGGGAAGTGGCTGCCAGTATTTGGCAGGGACCGGGCTGTCTCCCTCAGGAAGGGAAGGAGAAAAAAAAGGCTCGGCCAACCAGGAAGCTCAGCAGGAGACGGGTGGTCCATCCCAGCACGCTAAAAGGGAACAAGGAGCATTTGGAGTTCAGGCAGAAAACTGACTTTTTGAGATGGAACGTGACCAGCTCATCCGAAACCAGCCAAAGGGAGTTTCTCCTAGCTGGCTTAAGACAATACACACAGTATTCTCATACTAGGGGTGTCCTACCTAAGAAAAAAACCTTGTCATGTAAAAAACGGGTTATTATGAGCCAGCAGAAGAGGCAAAGGCTAAGTACAGGCCATGCTTCAGAGCAGAAGTCTGTCCTCCATCTCCTTGCTCTCTCCCAGATGAGAGGCACAGGGCAGCGTAGCCCCTGCCTGCCCACAGACATACCTTCCCCTCTAAGCGTTACTCAAAGAGCATCTTTTCGCTTTGCTTTTGCAGAAGCAGATGTTCCAGGAACGAAGCGGACGAATGCTCCAGGCTTTCTCTCCCCGGCAGAGCCCGAACAACAGTCCTACGCGAGGCCGCTCTCCATCCCGTTCTCCATCTCCACCCTGGGTCTTCAATAAAGCCTCCCCTCCCTCTTCTCCAAAAGCTGCCTCTGCCTCCCTCAGCAGCATGAGCGAGGGAGATGAGGATGAAAAGTAAAGTAAAGATATATTTTTTTAACCATGAGACAGAAGAACAAGCTACGAACTCAACCGCCGGATGGGGAGAAGCATGAGGAACATCAGGGGTATCTCTGACAGCAGGGAACGTGCTCTGGGAGATGTTGAAAACGGACTGGAGCACAGCAAGGGAGATCTCAGGAAGAGCTTATCCCATCCCCACTCCCTCGCGGTGCCTGGAGGCCCGGCCAGCAGCGCTTGCCAGACATGGTACCGGGGGCTGACGGAAAGACATATGCCTTTGTGCAAGTTCCTGTCCACATCTTGCTGCTCACAGCTGCTGCAGCCAGGCCAGGCCAGCGGGGAACTCTGCCCCGAGCAGGGCTGGCAGGAGGAGTTCGGTCGGCTCCCGATCCCGAGCCGGCACACAGGCTGCGGCCTGGGGGTGGAGAAGACGCAGTCATCCCGGACCCTGCTAACCTTGAGCTCTGCTGGCACGTGAAGGAATGGCATTGCTGCCACAAATACATTCAGAAACAGGAAATAAAATTTTACCTTTTTTCTTTTTGAATGAAATCTGCCCCAGGCCCCAAACCAGTGAAATGGAGAGTTCTCCAGCTGAGTTGCTGAAAATCCATTTAATACATTCAAGCTATTGAATGCTGCTTGTTGACCAAGCCTCTGTACAGGGTGTATGTAAAGTCAGGCCGTATTTGCTTTATCAAATTGCTCTCTGCGTTCCCAGTGCCTGAACAGCTATCTGATAACTTCCGTTTTGCTCCCTGGTTTTGCACTTTGGAGGCAAGAAAATAAATGAAGACAGGCCTAGCTGGGATGTGGTGTTGTAGGGTAGTTTGAAGACGTCGGTGATTTTTACTGGTGAACTGTAAAGCGCACACGTGGGATCCCAAGGCCTCAGGACATGGCCTCCTAGAAAACCCTGCTGCTCCCTGCTACCCATCGCCAGATGACGCGCACAGTGGCACTGCCGTCCTCACGTGCTGCTCAGCCAGTTAAACGCATTTCTCAAACTCTGAACAAGACGTGTTCTCAGACACCCTGCCCCTGCAGGGGTCCCGAGGCCCTTCCTCTGCCTGAACGTGGAGGAAAAAGTTGGAGAAAACAATGGAAACCCTTTAAACGGGACTTGGCATGGGGATTTTCCCTCTCCGTCCACGATACCCGTACAGCCCCGAGCAGAGCCACAAAAAGGGTAGCACGAGCTTTCCTTTCCCCTCGATGCACCACCTGATCTCCTTCCAGCTTGGCAGAGCCAGACCCGCCTGGTGTCCGGCTCCA
>NW_010536852.1:66634-70632 GCF_000687285.1 Phaethon lepturus | reverse complement strand
CAGCTGGTACCCGGAGGGGTGGCTGCAGGCTCGCAGGCCTTCTGAGCACGGGGGACCCCAAGGTCCCTGCCCCACAGCTCCGAAAGCCACGGGAAACATCCAGCCTGCATCACCGTGGTAGGGCTGCAAAGCAATGATGCGATTTTGCTCTGTTCATTCCCGACAGCTTCCATCCCTCCCCCACCACAGGGTAACTGGTTTTTCTTTGGGAACACTTTGCCCGATGCTTCTCTGACAACCACAAGACTGAGTGCTTTGTCCTCTGGAGTCAAGCTAGTTCCTTCTTCACAGAGCTGCACAAGGAGGTGAGCAGGGAACAGGATGAACTACCGCTTTCACAAGGAAGTGCCAAGGGAGAGCCACAGCTAGTTCAGCTGCCGCCAGCTGCGCGCCCGACAGGACGATGCAATTAAGACCTTTCTCAGCCTTAGGCAACCTGTTACTGTAACTTCATACCTGGGATGCACTTGCCAGTTTTTCTGATCCTTTGCAAGTCTCTAAGTCTTCCCGTCACAAACCACTCCTCCACCACGGGAACCGTCTGCTCTCTACTGGTGCTGTTTATATGACGAGCCATGTCCAAATGCAATGGGGGTGGGCAGGTTTTTTTTGTTCTTGGCTTTCACCTTCCGTTTGTTTGTTTGAATTTCATAGCACTTACTGTTCAGCAGCCCTTGTTCAGTGGCTTGAGTGGAAGACAGCACCACGACTTGTAAACAGGAACTGGAGAAAAACTCACCGGTGACCTCTTCTTAACAGCAGCTGTTTCTGAGTCACAGGTGGCTACCCAGCAACAAAGCCATAGCCTGTACCAGACATCCTTTCGCATTTAGGGTATCGATAAGCAGAAGCCTTTGCCCTGCTGGTACAGACACCAATATCCATGTGCTGTCTCCAGCAAACCTCATTGTCTCTGGACACGTAGAAGGTGATTTTGCACTTCTGAGTCATGGTTGGGTTTTATTTTTCATGAGTGTTGCTTTAATTCAGTCCTGTATCAGCCAAGCTCCACATGAAAAATAAACAGCATACAACAGATACTGCTGCCTCTCACCGTCATTTTATAGCACCTTTGGATGCATAAACACCACCCCCAGCTTAAGCCCCACTGACAGCACAGTGCTTGCCACCCCCATCCTTTGCGCCCCAGGGCTTTATGACCGCACAAATGCCACTAGAGCAGCTTCACCAGCCTGCCCAAAATCCTGCTGCATGAGTTACTGCTGCTGCTGCTGCTCTCCGCTCCGACGGGATCGCCTGTCTCCTTGCCTTCACCCAAGGAGTGGGTGCTGCAAGGTAAAGGTGGGGAAACCCTGCCTCAGCTGGGAAGGCGCAGCATTAGGCACCAGCACGTCCGAGACCTCCCTTGCCCTCTGCCCCAGCGCAGTGGAAGCGGGAGCCGCTACTTTAATGCTTACTTCTAAGTGGAAGAGAGAGGCAGTGCTTTTGCAGCTGTCCTGGCTCTGCTTCTGAAAACCGTCCCCAGCAGCAGCAGCCGTGGTGCTGCCGTGGACGGCGTCTGCAGCTGTGCCAGACTTAACACAGCACTGCCGCAGCAAACCAGCCACAGGCTGCAACTCCTGACCCTGGCCTTTGGACTGGACTCTTCCTCCAGCCAAGTCAGCCAGGTGCCTGGATGCTCCCGCTGCGTTCTTTCCCTTTTGTCCTTTCTCTAAAGAAAGGGGTTATTGCTGCACCAGCTGTAGGAAAAAGTTTTTTTAAAAATCATTTATTTTTTGTCAGTCCTACCTCAGGCAGGGAGAAGCTGAACCAGCAGGCCAGGACTTAGGACCTCCCAGCTAAGGTATCTTTAACTGCAGAATAAGAACAAATTTCGAAGTCTTCAAGCACGGCAGAGAAACTAAAGGCACAGAGTCCACACCAGAATGCTGCCTGGTAACACAAGCTCTATTACTTAAGAGGGACTTGGGGCTGTTTTGAGCAGTGTCTTGCATCCCTTGGGAGGTATGCGACATCCTCGTACGCTCCCAGGACTGGGACGGTCAGCCTGCCTGCAGTCCCGCTTCTCTTTCGCTGCCAAGCTGCCTCCACAGCCCCACGGAGAAGACCCACGTCCGGCTCAGGCCTCCCTGCAACCTCATGACCTTTTAGTCGCCAGTTCTATGCACAGACACCTGCGCGGCCAGCAGCGCTCTGCGAAGGGACGACAGGGCCCCTTGTTCACAACAGCCTGATCCAGCCCCAGGGACACCACGAGCCACGGCTGAGTCGGGCCCTCCCAGGCAAGGTGGCACGAGGCACGAGCGGCCGCATCCTGTGGCAGCGTCTCCCGCTACCGCAAAACAAGCACCGAGTTAGATTTGGAACAAACCTTAAATCCAGCAGTCTGACCTGAAACGCATTTTCCATTTAACTAGGATTTTATTACGCCACCTTAAATCCAGCAGTCTGACCTGAAACGCATGTTCCATTTAACTAGGATTTCATTACGCCGTAGAAACCCTGAAAGCACTAGCAAAGGGCACGACTGGAAGCAGTTAGAAAGTCTCCGCTGCAAGTTTGTATGAGTTCAGAGTCACAGAACCATTAAGGTTGGAAAAGACCTTTAAGATCATCAAGTCCAACGACCAACCCAACACCACCATGCCCACTAAACCATGTCCTGAAGCACCACGTCCACACGATTTTTGAACACTTCCAGAGATGGTGACTCCACCACCTCCCTGGGCAGCCTGTTCTAATGCTTGACCACTCTCTTGGTGAAGAAATCTTTCCTAATACCCAATCTAAACCTCCCCTGGCACAACTTGAGGCCATTTCCTCTCGTCCTATCGCTAGTTACTTGGGAGAAGAGACCAACACCCACCTCACCACAACCCCCTTTCAGGTAGTTGTAGAGAGTGATAAGGTCTCCCCTCAGCCTCCTCTTTTCCAGACCGCACAACCCCAGTGCCCTCAGCTGCTCCTCATAAGGCTTGTGCTCCTTTAACCCTTCTCAAAAGGCAGTTTCACCCTATGCAAAGACAACTGTCTCCTAAAAGGATTAAAAGGTTACAGGGCTTGGTCTCAAATTTCTCTGGTATTATTTCATGTACAGCACAGACCACGAAGTAAGCGACCCCTGCGGGAGTTGTTGGGATTTGACTACTTACAACATTCTCCTCTCACCATATTGGTCGCTCAGCTTTCCATTTACATTTAGGTTTTGGATAAAAGTCTCACCTCTGCAGGCCGGGGGGAGGATTCCTCCTGCTGCCCAGAAAACTATGTTATGATAAATGTAACATGGTTAAAATACAACCACAGTACAGCAGTAAAATACCTGGAGGAGCCCCGACACGTGTTTGAGGGTGGGGGACACCCCTACTCTGCCCGATCCTCTGCCGTTAACCGTGACTTCAACAAGTACATGGGAAAGAACCAGGATTCTCCCTTTTTAAAGCGGCCTGAAATCCCCCGATCTAGAGAGGACGCACTTGCTGGCGCGGCGACGCTCCTGCTCAGAAGGGTGCCCGGGAGGGCAGGCGCACCGCGGGCCCAAAGCTGCGCGTCGGTATCCGGCTGGCGAGCTCGGTCCCAAGGGATCAAACAGCGCAGTGAGCCCTAAGGACCGGTGACTGACTTCTCCGATTTGCAGAAAGGGTGCAAACAAAACCTCCGGCAAGGGAAAGCTGGAGATCCAGGAATGTAAAGATTTTTTTTTCCCCTGGCTTTTTTGTTTTTAAATGACCGTGGTAAACGGAAGCAAGATGGTTACAAGACAGTTGTCACATTCACAAAACCTAGCAATAAATTCTTTTTTTACATGTTTAACTGGACTAATCAAGAAGGAAACGGTCCATTATCTCACCACAGTTATTCCTGTGCCTAAACATATGAAGGTGAGAACACTCAAAGGTAAAACCCCACACGGCGGCAGGTGCACGACAAGTCTTGCACGTATTTCAGGTTCTAGAAGCAGCTTTGTTACAATAAATTACAGCCTCTTCAGCACATTGCGGCATTTTTAATCCTATTCTATCATTCTGTAATCATAT
>NW_010536852.1:866-66603 GCF_000687285.1 Phaethon lepturus | reverse complement strand
CTACAAACAAACCTTTGTTTTCCATAAAATAAAGTAACTGTGAACTACAAAGCCACCATCCACTTAGGAAAAGTAGATTAATTATTACCTGCTCTTTAGAATTGACCAGCTTTGAATACCAACAGGGTTGTGTTATTTTAATGTACTACACATGCCATACTAGGCTCTAGTTTTTTTATTTCAAAACTAATGCATGAAAACAGTAAGAACCAAGTTACTTTGCTACTTGGCTGTACTTAAGATATTTTGCATCAGCAATTTAAAAGTTAACAAGTTGCATTTTTAACAGTGTCCTGAGCTTGCACCACTACGTAATTAAAAGCCAAGTGCCAAAACAAAATATGAAACTATCCTTCAGAGAAAATTTCTGGGTTTTGTTTTTTTCTTCTCTCCTTTTGTTATTTAAAAGGTCTCTCTGAAATGTCTGCACTTATTCCAGAAAACAACAAGGAGGTCATCTTAAATATTCATACTGTTCACTTGCAAATAGAAAACTGCACAAGGCATATCCTGTATAAGGACTAACAAGATTCCCCCCCAAACCAGCTGGTTCCAACATAAACATTAATCCAAACAGTGTAGCAAGTCTTGGGTGGTTGGTTTTTGTTTGTTTTTCTTTTTTTCTTCCCCTCAAGCCTACCTTTTCTTCAAAGCCACAGCACATACTTGTACCATAGACACAGAGAACATGGAGAACCATCAGAAGACACCAGCAAGCTCACAGTCTGTATCTTATAACGAAATGCAAGAAAAAACAGTGTCGTGAGGTCAAGCACCTCTATTCTGATTGCTTTCGATTGCCATTTTCTGGGAATTCAAGTCAATCTGTCATTAAGAACACAGCGATAAGCTACGTAGAAGCCAATTAAAATGCAGTTAGCCATTACGCAGAGTGGTGGTACTATCATGCCATCCACAGAATTGACTTCACCCATTACCCAAATGAAATTATAGCTACAGGCAAGTGCCCAAGATGATCTTTTTGTATGTTTTACCTAACTGTTCAACCATTTATCAAGGAACAAAAAGTTAGAGTTCAATTATATACTTGAGCACTGACAGTTGTGTACCAGGGACCTTGATAAAAAACACTTTCATATGCCATTAAAAATGTAGAAAAGTCAGTTCTCTTGCTGTAAAACACGACGTTTAGCAAGCCAGCATTCTCCACGCTGGAGTAATGGCACAGACTAGCAGCAAGACAGAATGTATTTAAATACACCGGAACAAAGCATAACTGCAGCCTCTTCATCCATCACAAGTGGCTATTTGCAGAGTATTCTGTAAAGCTGGTAAATTTGTACCTTATAACACACAGGACGTGGCCATTTTACTTAGTGCATAAGGTAGCAGGCAGTTTTCAAGCATACGGCATCGTACCGGCAGTGGACACCCATGTAGTGAAATACTTTATCTGAAAATAAAGAAGGAAAGTATAATATTGTTTCCCTGGTGGCACAACTGAACCTTTAGTCCATCATCATCTAGAGACACAGAAACTACCACCCAGCCATGACTCAGGCACGCACAACCACCCAGGTTCCTCTACCTGAATGCAAAACTAACCATGCCTTAAGTGCTGGTCCTCCACAGCCCCAAGGATTATATCAAGTGTTCTTATTGTCTATAAAGCGATTTATTATCATAAGGATAAAGAGCAAAGCGAAACAGGCAAGGGAGGTGCCCACAGAACACGTAGGGGAAGCCACGCACGCCACCGATGACCTCACGCCTGCTAGCATGGCGACTACATCTTAACAACTCGCATCTCACTGCAAGCTGGCATCAGCTTCCCCAACCACAAGGAAATTTTAACAAAGCTGTCCTGTGACAGCTTTCTAATACCAAAACACAGATCAACACGTGATCTTGAAAACTGGCAGAACTGAAGCTTTCTTCTGAAAAGCCTTAAATCAGTGTATTTACTGGCGCCTGCTCATTATTAATTTCAAGAAAAGAATCCACAGTGGCAGATCAAGACGGAAAATCATCTTGCAGCGTTCAAATCATGTCTCTGAGCTGCAGGCTCGCAGAAGCAAAGCGACACGCCTGTTGCCTTCGGACTAGGAGACACAAAGGGGGATAGTTTGGGCCAAAGACATAAAAAATTATCCAAGTCAGTGATGGAGAAGGGCTTTCAGGTTGCTGTAACAACTTCTCTGAATGGCTGATGCTCTTAAACAAAATACAGTAAGCATTATTTACTAGACTCACATGCTTTTACTCCTACTACTAGAGAAAATGGTGCAAAAGCTGTAAGTAAAAACAGCCTTACAATTAGATGACGAACATAAACTAATCTGACCAAAAAAACTGTTTTTTCCTATTAAGCATGCCTGACATGTTTTGTATGCCTGACTGCATTTAAAAACTGCCTACTGCAAGATTTCTGCTTCCACCGAAAGTAACAAATTTAAGTACTGAGTCTACAACAGTCTGAGAGAGACATGAACCTCTCATGACAAACTGATCCCTTACTACAAATTGTTCTCCCACGTAAGCCTGTGTCCTAAAGCCATAGATCTTCATTACACTGCTGCTGCAGCGAGCTGCTTCACGTTCTACAGACAGCTACCGCCAAATACCGTGCTGTACATGCTGGCAGATTTTGCAATTTTGAGCTACTTAGTTAACCGCTCAGCTCCGGCGATTTATCCCATCATGACAAATGGTAAGCAGCAAGAAAGCACAACACAGATTTCTTCCCTGAAGTTTTAAAATAAATTCTTCATTGGAAAGAAACTTATAGATCTCAGTTCTAGCATAATTCTGACCAACTGCAGCCTCATTTATTACTTAATGAGAAAGTTAATGAGTCAAGAAATCTGGGTCTCCAGGCATTTTCTCGCTCTGGAATTGCCTGGTAACAAACTTTTAAATTTCTTGAATAAGTTACGAACACGTATAAAATTTTATGGAAAGTTGAAGAAATTTCAAGGTAGAAGCCTTGGGGTTTTTTTGTAACAGATTTCTCAAATGTCAAGAATATTCCAGGAAATTTTAGCTTTAGGGAGATTTATACAGCAGAAAAAACAAATCCAAACCGAGGAGAACAATGTGTGGTGACAAACCATGCTATGTACCCCAATCAATCGGACACCAGTTTCAGAAAGCCCCAATAACTCACTTCTGGTTCTAAACCGCTGTAGGAGCTTCTGCTGCTTCATTGTCAGGAAATCAAGAACTCCAGGATGCATTAGAGGCAGTCCTTAGTAATACTGAACATTAAAGGAAACGTCGTACCCCACAGAAATATTAGGAAGCGGTTAAAACCGTAGGCTTCATCTCTGTGGGCTTCAGAGGAAACGTCAGCGCTGCCAAAAGAGGTAGCTCAATCCCTCCCTTCAGCCTCTCGCCGAATTCAGTCCCTCTGAATCCCGTATTTCCGCAAGCCAGCAGTTTGAAGTGCTGTGAAGCTGTGCTCCTGTCACAGTAACAATGATGATCCAAGGGCTTAAATACTCCCTTCTGTTACTTACTTCAATATATTAAACCAATAAATTATTAAATCAATAAATTATTAAGTCTTGATCGACAGTAAAGGCTGTAAAACCGAAGAGGGAAAAAAACAAACCCATACACTTATAGAGCAAAACGGTCAGCGAAACCACAACAGTCTAGCTAAATTTAAGCAAAGTTTGAAACACAAACAGCGTACGGATGGCGTGAAAATTCAGCTCTTTGGTTTCGCTAATGCTAACACCATTTTCTGCTTCTAAGTCTGTATGTTCCCTCAAAACCAATAATCTGGAGAACACGAATGAAACTCATTTTTTGAAATATTACTTCATCTTTTCAAATGGCAAGATAAGATCCTCAGTTGCCAAATAAGTTTAACTTATAATTCTTTCCACTTAATGCTCTTAAACTAGAAAAATTTCTGGATTCCTCTATGAAAATAAGAAAAGGAAACTTTGGGGTTCTTGCCATAGACATTCTGTTTTAGGCAGTTATAGCTAGAAACAGCTGTTTCTGAAAGAGGCCTGAACTTTTCTTACCTCAAAAAGAGCAATGAATGCTAGTTAAAAAGAGAGAGTAGAACAAGAGTCACTAGGTTAACACAATTCTCTCAGACTGCAAAAGAAAAAAAAATTAAGTTTTACCCCAAAATGCTTTAGGGTACACATTCCACCTACAACTCCCCCTTCCTCCAGCTACAAACCTATAGAGACCAGGGAGCTTATCTGTACAGAGAGAGAAAAAAATATTTGCAGAAGTGATGGACCCAGCGTAATTTTGGTAGTGACTAGTTTTTCAAGACGCCAGTCTCCCACAAATGCTTTTGCAGTTCCATTATTTTGTAGAAAGAGACAACTTCAGATTTACAATTAGCAAAAAAATTCTGGTGTCTCAATTTTTCTGCTCAAATCCAGTACCATTTTATTTTCCATGCAACAGCTTTCTTTGTAAATATTTTGATGTCAGGTTCTTGGCGTAACAGGAAAATCAAGAATTGTGAAGTTCAGCTACTTTAGCATGTGATTTATCTTTTCAAAAACAAATCAAGCCTTGTGCCACAAGAATCACTGAAAGGTAACTTCAGAATTGTTAAACTTACTAGTTTACTAGTTAAACCACAACAAAAATTAAAACTAGAGGTTCTTGTGAAAATAAGCATGTCATGAAGACTCACATTTGACAGGAATAAAACATATTTATGAAAGACTTCAAAAGCTTTAGAGTTTTAAAATCTACCTGGAAATCTGATACAAACCAGATCAGATTAAAGGTACCTGAAAATTCAGAGTAATACAATATGGAAGCAATTGCATTAGTATATAGTTCTAGAACCAACTTAAAAAATAAATTATGCTTGCGATATTAACAATAAATTTCAAGGCAGGGAGGGAGATGGACATGGAAATACTCAAATGTATGTTTCTATGAAATATTTCGAACTGCTTTGTGACAAACAGGCAAGAAAAACACTTTCATCCAAAACTACTGTGAGCTCCCAACTGCAGCTCTCTGAGGGTGTCCCTTGGTAGGCACATGTCAAGTTGACCGTGGGCTGCCAAACCACAACCTAAACTCCATAGTGTGTGAAACCGAATCAGGCCCTTAAAAATGTCATCATGTAGTTTTTTACATATTTTTATTTGTCAGCAATGGAAAGAAAAAAGGAAAATAAGAGTACACATAAATTATATGCACAGGTATTGGACTAGAAACAACTCCAACACAAGTTACAGAAGACGCAAAATTAAAACATCACCAAGTAATTTCATGAAAAATTAGCTTCCCACTCCTCCATTATAGGTTCAGTTGATTCAAATGATGCCACCACAGAGGAAATGCAACACGAGACCTCCTTCCCTCTTGGATGCCTGGTGCAGCACAGGCCAGCTCACCAGTAGGAGTTCTGTCCCATAACCGACGTTGGGAACAAATTGACTTGATTTCCACCCATGTCAGAAACTCACATCATAGTTTAGCACATCTTAACAGTTCATCAGAGATGGCAAGCGTGAAACAGATAGTGGGTCCCTCGCATAGGGACAGTCCTTGCTCAACTGCTGAGGGCACTGATAGTGCACTGCTTGGAAACGCGCCCTACCCACTGCCTGACGGCATCTACAGAGGGTATGAATTTCAAAGGACTGTCAATCTGGCACCTCTCGGCAGCATTCAATTCAAAGGCAAAATTTTAATAAAGCAATTAATATTAGTTTAGCAATGTCAGAATTATCACAAACATCAATCCTGATACTACATTAAAAAAAATATCTACATTTAAGAAACAAACAAGTTCTCTATGCCAATTTCTTTTAAGGCAACATAATACTGCAATTAAAGCACGTGAACTTTAAATTTTCTTGTTTATTTTTAATTAGAAAGCCACTTCAGTTACACAAATCTTCATTGTTTCAAATTAATGTCAACAGCTCAAGTTCTGATCCTGAGAACAGATTCATTTAAGTGGGATTACACTGTTTACTTGTGCAAGTATCTGCAAGATTCAGCCCTGAAGTTGTTACACAATTTATAACTGTATGTTCCTCATTTGTGAATAAACTCACCTTTGAACTCAGTAATACATCATTCTGTCATGTGCCATCATATTCTCTTAAGTTCTGCAAAAACACATTTATATATCAATTCATAGGCAGGTGAGTATGTCAGGAAGAAGAGGTGAAGAGCTATTAGAAACCACAGCGTCTATATGGCAACCGAAAAGACATGCAAGGAGAGTGAACACCGCACAATCGGACATGGTTATCCTTGAGAGAGATACTAACAATAAACATTTAGGCTGTTTTCTACAAAATTATTTCTATCAATCAAGACCACTTTGCACTTTGCAGCACCTAACACATAAGGATCTAGAAGTGCTTATTAAAAGGTATGGAAGGGGGAGTATTTTCCATGTCAATGAGGTCAAGATTTCACCCTAAATACTAAGTTTGGGTGGAGGTGAATAGGAGATTGCCCTACACTGAAAGATCACTCTTGCTCACTTTTTGGAGAAAGTGAGCAGCTGCTTCAAAGCAAATTCTACGTGCCACTGAGGACAAAGCATGTTATCCAGTTGGAGCAGCAAGTGTAGTTTACACAAACAAAAGGTAGCTTAAGTTTTCCAAGAACACTACAATTAATATCCATATTCTTTAAGCATGTGCCAAGGGACCTGCTTTAAACACTGCCCACAAGGTAACACAAACTGCAGCAGGACAAAGACTTTCTCAGTACCATCCTAGGTCACCACAGTCAAGTACAGAGGCAAAGACTGTACGCTTGATTTGTAAAAGAAGCACTTCAGTATCTTCTGAGTATTTCTCATCAAGCACTGACTGTGAAAGACCCTTTGTTAGCCTCAAAACAAAGCCTAGAAAAGTAGGGAGCACAAGCATGTATATAATTTGGAGAGACTAATATTAATATCTATTAATATTAAATTAGGCAGAGGATTAATAGATTACATTCAAGACATGTACACCAGAAAAATGCACACTGGACAAAAAAGTTAAACTATTTGTTACACTATGACACATAGAAATTGTTTGTAAATTCTCAGGAAGAACTGAGGAGCAAACATCTCTTGTTCGGTTTCTGTTAATCACTGAACACAACAGATATGAAGCATTTTCACTGAAAAATTTTTTTTTTCTATTTATATGCCCTGTAATTCAAGACAAGCAGGTTGCAATAACATTAGCAGGCCATACATCTGAAATCCATAAAAAAGAAATACACTTTTCTATCATCAGGAAGTTTGGAATTAACAGCCCCAAGGTATTAAAACAAACCATTACAAGAGACTCCAATCAAAGGTAGAAGTAACTGAAAAGAGATCAGTATCGGTAGTTAAACTTGCCACGTTGAAAACACTCATTTTTCAGGCATACCCACTGAAAAAATCTATTCTAATCGAAGGTCTGCTGCTGTTTCCTAAGACAGTTTTCAGACTAATACCCCTAAGGAGAAACATGGCATGAGGACAATGACTGAAGAACCATTTATGGCATACCTGGGATCTCCACTAAAGCACAGGCTGCCTAGACAAGGCTGGAAAGGAGAGAAGTTGCTTCTCGCTCACATTCACCGAAATGCCCACGAACAGATCTCAGGAAATGTAAAGAAAACACATTCCCTACCTCCCTGCTTTAAGCTGTTCACACATCTTCAGGGTTCTTGGAAATAGGTGCCATTTCAGGGGACTTCAGTATTGGAGTACTAGAGCACTTCAGTCCTGAAAGCCGGCCCGTCGTTTTTGTGAATAAAGAAGTGAAATGACTAATATACCGTAACACCCTCCACAGTATCTTCAGCTTTCATTCATTGGCTTCTATGGTTTACATTCACTTCATGAAAACAAGTTCAGTACGCCTACATCCTTTCTTTTCCTTCTGTCCCCTCTCCTCTCCATGTATAAGGAGACAGCCAAAAAGATGCACCCAGTCAGGATTTACTGCTTCAAAATACGATTTTTAACAGAAGCTGAAACTTGGCTTCTTATATAAGCTATCTTATTCCTTGGAATGTTTTAGGTAATGTTCTAGGAAAAATTGACCCCACTCAAGTTTCATCACAGACTTCTATTTTTAAGCAAGCCCTCCTCTGCAATTACTAGAAAACATACACAACTTGAAATGAATTTAAAGAACAGTAAGAAGTTATGGGTGAGGGCAGAAGTGACTAAATTTTAGTAGATGTGACTTCCAACTGGTGTTTCAGTCAAACTATGACTCTGATTTCAGCCCAGCAGCATAGCTATATTGCTTGAATAGCAATTTGCCTTCTCTGCAGCAGTGCCTGCAGTCATGGGAAATTATTGCTCTGGAGACCACATGCGTTACACCCTCACCGTGCCACGTAAAGATCCCCTAGCAAGGGTCAAACAAGTCCAGTTTGGGAGCAGAAGAAGATGGCCCCATCAGCATGCTCCCTCTTCCTACCTGCTGGCAGAGGGGGCTCAGAAGGGCACCGCATACCAGCTAGCAAGTCAGACAGCCTTCAGCAGCTGTCCTGGTATCTCCGCCTCTAAGCGGTATGGCGGCGTGCTAAAAGAAGCGGGTGCTCCTATATGACTTCGCTGCACGGCGTAGAGAAGTGCACAGAACCTCAAGCCCTGGAAACTCATGAACTATTCACATACAAATTCTTCAACCAGCTGCAACAGGTAAGAGTAAGGGTTTGCAAGGTAAGGACTCCAACTCTTCAGAAATGGGGCTATATGAAGCTTATTGCTCAAAAGCACTTTGTAATCCTGTGATGAAATGTGCTATGTAAGTGCAAAGTACTATCGCCAAGTCAAACTAAGACTTTTTAAAAAATATCTAGGAATTTCTCAGCATTTCCCTGTTTACCTAACAGATCAGTTCTTTATAAAAATAAATATTGGGAGGACAAAAGCAACAGTCCCCCCACCCAATTTTAGTAAACAAGTTTCATTTTTCCATGCTAAAATTTTCATCATCTTTCACAAAAATATCAAAACACCTAAGAGAAACTGAGGATGCATCAGAGCTGCTTACAACTCATCTACTTTATTCCCACAGCTACACCAGAACTTCTAAACTTCCCAAATTTTTCTGAAAGGCCATAGTATCAGAAACAGTATTTGGCAAAGACCTAGTGAGGAACAGTTTCCTAATACTCAGCAGCAGCCCTTATAATAAATTTAAGGGGAAAACACTTAGCTTTTTTGTCTTTTTTTTTTTCCTTAACGCAGGTACCAGCCATGTTTTGTATCTCCCATTTCTACGGTATTTCCAGTTTCATGTATTTAGACCAAACACACTTTCCAAAAGCTGGTGTACAACATCTTTATATACACTACAAATTCAGATTACCAGACTGTAGTCAGACATTGAATATATAAATAACTTTGCAAACTATTTACAGGTTTTAAACTAATCAGGTTCCAAGCAACCAACACTCTTAAGGCAAATTTCATTTGTATGACTGGCTGTCTGGCCTTTCAGCATTTCTCTCCCCTCCCCAACCCCCCCAAAATGATAGAGAATAAACATGAAATTGAGTTACCCCCTGTCCCTATATTGACAGAATTTCATGTATGGAGAAATAATGTAACTCTTTATAATCTTTCCTCAAAACAAGGAAAAAAGTACAGAAATGCATTTCTGGGTGTGGGTGTCCAGAAAATCATTAAGGTGCATACCAAGAACTGGAAATCCCAATGTCTTATAACAACATAATTTTTGTATGCACTTGACAAATGGATCTGGGAATTTGGGGAAAGCATCAGTTTAAAGCTGCACAACCCTCTTCAGTACTACACATTTATAAGCTCATTAGATACACTAAAATCCGAAGAGCTTAAAGGGATTTTCTGTAAGTGGTGACACTGTGCAATATAAAAAAATGCAGCAAAGAGTGGATTTTGAAAGCATATGTTTAACTACATTAGAATTTTTCTCTTATACCATATTGCTGTGCAAGATACTATTCACCATTTAAAGGTATTCTGCACATCTTGCCAATCCTTGTATTAGAATAAAAATTGGCCATTTCGAATAGTATCTTTTTGTAACAACACTGTATTTTTAAGTGCAGTCCCTTCTGCCAATGCATGACTGAAGCAACCAAGCATATTCTGGTGAAGTAGACAGGATTCACATACCAAACGTGCTTAGTGCCTTCCTTTAAGTCCCAATCATCACTTTGTTCTTACTATTTTTCAATGCCCCGATTAGGTCTTTGTTTGGAAGTAATTAGCTATTGTGGTTTGAAGGATTTTGGAACAAAGCAGAGACTTTATACTGAATGCAGGGGTCATCTCGAACAGAGACAAAAGGTGGCAAATTATCGATTAGCTTTATATTTAGAAGCATCCCTTGGTTCACTGCTAGGATTGCTCCAGTCATCTGCTTCCGGTGTGGTCTTGTAGTGTCGCCATGCTGACTTATTAAAAACAGGAAGTCTTTCAAATGATTCACTTGAAAGGGCCTATGGAAGAACAAAAGCAACGGTAAGATATCATAAGAGATACCAAGAGCAAGATGATACTCTGGGGACTTCTACAGTTACAACTTCTCTATCGAACAAGAGTCTCAATTATCCAAGTGTTACATGCCACGACATTACTTTGAAAATACTTTGGCTGTGACTAATCATTCTAGTCATAGTCGAAGTACTAGTCATAGTAAAGGTTAAAAGAAAATAACAACACTTTAAAATATTGCCCTTCTTTCTGGGAAGTGGTGTCTACAAAGATAGCAAGAAAAAAAGCTTTGGTCAAAAACATTTTAGGAGATCTGCCACTGACACTGGGCAGACAGCTTCTTTCCTCAAACAGTTCACTTCAACAAACTCTGAGTCTCTCAGCACACTGGTCTGTGAGGACTGATCTAGTTCAGTCCATTAGCATGCCTCTTTCCTCTGAGAAAGACCATACCTTTTTCCTCCACACATACATGCAGAGGATTAAACCCGTCAGGAACTAAAGTTAGCACAGCTAGCACAACTCACTCGCCACATACAGCAAGGCAAAGTGACAATGCTAAGTCAACGACCTGCACATGAGCTATATGCTATATTCTTTTAAACTCCGCAATGAAATTCAAGCAGTGTCACCCTTAAGGCCCTGAGTAGCCTGCAATCACCCAAAAAATAACAACAGGACAATAGGCTGTATTGCACAAAAGTGAAGAACTGCATAGGGGAAAAAAAAAAAGGACTAGTCAGGAGTCAGTCAATAGTCTTCACAGTGTTATTTTGGTCAAAACTTTCAGAATAAAAAAGTATTAACCACAATTATCTCTCAGCTCACAGTTCTTTGACAATTCAGCACTTACGATGGATTAAGAAAATGCGAAGATCCAACATGGGACTGGGGGTGGGGTGGGGGGGGGAATGGATCAAAGCAAGCTAACTAGTATTAGTGCCAGGTTAACATTTATAACTTCTGCTTTTAAGATTCTGTGTAACTGATTTAAATAAAATATAACGAAGATAGCAACTACAGATTTGAAAACAAGTTGAAGAATGAAAAGAAAGTTCACTTAATTCAGCCTGCTATAAATTATCAAATTGCACTGCATTAATAGCTTATATAGGGTCAAATTCATACCTTCAAATAAATTACAGCATCTGAACCAACGCCTTCCATTGAGTAGAGTTTAAGGTCACCTTGAAAGTACCTAGCGTACAGACGAGAAATTGGCAAGCCGTAGCCAAACCCAGCCTATAAAAATCAAGAAAACAAAAAGGAAGAATATGGCGTAAAGTTAAAAAAAAAATGCAACAGATCATTTATAAAACAGAAGATACATAAAAATTAGATTTGCATCAAATTACTCTTCAAGCTTTCCTTCATTACACAGCCTGCACTACAAGTTGGTATTCAACCTTTTGAGCAATCTCCTTTTTTCCAAGGTGTAATTTTTTAGTTTAAGTACAGAGAATGGAAAAGTATCAGAGTCCTTTGTTAGGGGTACCTTGTCCATTTTGCATTTTGTCAAAGAGGCAGGTAGGTATAACATACAGTACATGCTGCCCCCAATCATCAAAGCAAACCAATATCCCCAAGCCTGGGATTATTATTCTCAAATGTTTCCACACTTAGGAGACTACACAAGAAAGCCAGAGACAACTCTGTTTACTTCATCTAGGTCACACTATTAAGTGATTGCTGATGCCATACTGCAATAGATCAGAAGGCTACTGCAAAAAGACTACATACAAAGCAATACAAAGCAAATAATCCTCACTGTTTACCCATCTAACAAAAGATCAGGATTCCATAGCACTGAATGAGCTACTGAGGACTGAGACCCTGTGCAGACCATGCAATTTTGAAAGCACAATAGACTTGACAGGTACAAATTTTAGATTTTCAATTTACAACACTAATATTCACAACAATATCTGCAACAAGGTCAACAGCTGGCACCTTTTCCAATCCACTCTTGTCAGAAAGTTATAAAAAAACCCAAGCCTCCCTCACTGCAGCCAGGGAATATGATTTGGTCTCTTTCAGATGACTGGGTATGTGCTGAGAATCTCAGTAGTTGATTATTCACCTGACCCCGCCCCCTGAATTTTTCAGGGATGTTCAGAGCAATAAAGGAAGGATTCCAGACATAGAAGCATTTGAAAATGATGATATATAAGGCAATGGTTTTTTTTTTTTTCCATAAGGGTGGATTACAGGAAGAATTAGACACCTAAAGTTTTCAGAAAACCAACAAACTCATTCCCCTGTAATATTTATACGAAGGCAACCTGACAGCTACTGAGAATCATGCCCTGAATCTTAAAACCAAAGCCCCGAAATGATACAAAAAAAAGGGAAGGCTAAGAAGCAAGACTTGCAAGTGTAATACACAGCTAATATGTGGTATGACTTTTTGAGAAATCCCTTGAGTGAGGGGTGAACATTAAAGAACTTTGTACTACGGTATCCATCACAAATTCTCTTGCTGTCATCTACTATCTTTCAACCTCTGCCTTGTTTTTACAGAAGTCTAAATTTAGTGATCTTAAATCAATTAGAGTTGCTCACACTGATGACTGTAACAGTTCTTCAGAGCAAAATGAGAAACCAAAATGCCAAAGATGCCCTTTTCTACTCACATTGCTGGTCATAGTTATTACCGTCCATTTACACAGTTAAAACTGTTGCTTAGCTGCACTTTTTCAAACAACAGTATGCTTTAAAAATGTAATTCTCAAAGACTCTCATTAGACACTTTCAAACATCTGGTCTTGAAACTAGATCCATTTCTTAATCTCTAAAAACTGGAAGTTATTTGAAAGAACTAAAAAAAAAAATTCCCAAAGCTGACTTGCATCTCTTCTAGAGACCAGACAATAAATACATTCCAGAAATTAAAAAGCACAGCAACTGAAAAGCAAATTGTAGATAGCAGATATGCCCAGGAAGAGCTCAAGTTAAAGGGCAGTATCAAGCAATCCTGAAAACATATTGTACTTCCCTCTCTCCAGAACTATGCTTCCAGAAAACCCATGCCCAACTGCTATTTGCCTCCGGCTCCTTCCAGGAAAATCTTTTTATGCTCTGTGCTAGCCCACATAATTATTTTGTACTTCCCTCCTTCAAAAATTTCCTGTCTCTTCTCTAGCTGTTTTCAGGGTATTTTCCAAAAAGAGCCAACTTATAAGAATTATGAAGATAACAAGGTACTCATCTGGGATCTGTTAAGGCAAGACCTTGCAAAAGGTCTGTTCTGCAAGAGACAATTAACAAGAAGTGATTACTACATAGCTCTGTGCTTGACCTCGAGGACAGAATATAGTCAATGACGGCACATCTGCCTTGAGAAGAGAAAGCTTTTCAGAGTGAATTTCTCATTAAATATTACAACATGCTTTATACAAATAGGACATTAAATTTGTGTTACTAGTGTCTACAGGTTTAATTAAGCCTCATTTAAGCCATGTTTCTCCCACTATAAACAAATGCTGTCAGAGGGAGAATCATTAAATTCTCTAAGAAAACCTAATTATCATTAAACATTACCACATGTTTCTATTTTTTCCAATATGTGTATAGCAGTACAGATGAGCGCAAGACCTGCTAGAATCCAAATGCTGCCATGGTAACAAGGTTTCTCATCAGTTTTTAAAGAACACTTGCAATGACACTGAGAAAGAATTTTCACCAATCAACAAAAAGATCACTCTCTTCCACTCCTCAAGTCCATGAATGTTTCATAAACTAGACAGCGGATCATATAACAAGGGGAGGGAGAGTTAGATAGAAAAATATGTCTATTTACACTGCACTGCAATTTATTTTATGAAAATTACCTAAGAATAACACCAGCACAGACCTATCTACCTTCTGAAGCACTGTAATTTTTAAGTGGATTGGTCTTTGGCACTAAGCAATAAAGAAACTCTCCTTCTGCATGGACTTCTTAGAAGATTTATGCAGAACCTTTCTGCTGAAGAACTTTTATTTCTAGACTGACATACAAAGTATAGCATAATTGTTTTTATAACTGTATCTGGGCCATAATACATAATGTGTCAAGCTTCACTGCTAAAGTCCTTTTTCCTTTTAGTGGAAAGTTATGCCACAGACTCTCAGTTCTTGACTTTCTTCTTTCTGCACACACATATAAACAACAGAGCTTAACACTTCTTCTTAACATTCAGTCATGTACGGGCATCAGTCAGACTCACAGGGCAAAAGCTGCCAGGTTCATGAGAAAGGGGTACTTTGCAGGTCTGACTATAGTGACATATAGACTGAAGAGTAAAACAAATCCTGAAAACGGGGTACACTAGAAGAAAACTAAGTATAAATACCACAGAATCAAAGTAAGCAGTCTTGAAGATGAAGAAATAAACATGGGTATGCACTGCTAAGGCGGGGGGGGGGCGGTGCAGGTGAAGAATAGTGTCAATCCTAAACCGAACACATTTTACAATCAGAGAGCCACAAAGGAATACAACTGGTAATCAAGGTATAGGTTTATAGTGAGAACAGGTTTCAGGAAACTTTTGTAGGCTGATATAGTAAATTACTGATCAAAAGTGAGACAGAACAAAGGCAGATTATGAATCAAGAAAGATTCTACCATTCTTGACAAAGAAAAAAGTTTATATTTGAATTAAGGCCTGTTCCCTATCACTCATCCCATTCAAGAATTTTTTCTATGAAAAAGCCACATCATTGTTTGAAACATATTACTAAGATGTGTTGTAATGTTAGGAGCCATGAAGGATTAATATCAAGCCCATGCAGATACAGAACTGGGTTTCACACCTATGGCGGTGGCAACCACCACTGGTGAAAACAACGCGGTACACTTACATGCCACAATGCTATGAACTGTGGACTAAGACAGTACCATACAGTCTTTCTGCTAAAAATCTAAAAGGAAATTTGTTACCTCTGAACCACTCTGAATTGGTTCCACCTGCAGTTCATTGTTAATTACTTTACATCAAAAACAGTCACACACTCTCTGCACCAAATTTTATTAGCTGCCTAAAGGCACTTCAAGTACAGAAGTATTAGCAGAAAAAAAGAAAAAAATAATCACTTAAGAACATGCTAGATGAGTGTTCCTAAATAGGGAAAATAAATTTCTCAAAGAATCAACTTTTTCTCCACATGCTTGAAGATAAAGGATTGCATCAGAAGCTGTAGAGAACAAAGATGAGAAGCAGCAAGAACACAGTATCAGCATTAATCCACTTATTGAAAGCCAGTCAAATGGAACAGAGCTGTATCATTTTAATCACAATGACCCAATATGTAATTTATTAACAATTTTAAAAATCATGCTTGCTAAAAGAATCTACACATCCAATGCTGAAATAATTCCCTGCTTAGAAGAAACTATGGGGAAATATTGTATCAGGGTCAGATTTCAAACAAACATCTCAGAAGGGTCACATGAGATACCTCCAACTGAACAGGAACGTATCAAAAGTGTTCATATCACATGGAGGTTTGGGAATTTTTTTTTAAATGTGTTTTTACAGTCCATAATTTATATAAAAATAATTTTCAAATTTCAGTATAAGCTTGTGCATTACCAGGAGGTGTTTCTCAAGTGCTATAATTCCAACAATCTGGCTCACCTTTTCAATATATTTATTATACGAAGGTTAGATAAACAGTAATTTACACACTACGGAGGAGCTCATTAGGTTATCAACCTTCTCAGCAATTCAGCAGTAAAAAACCTGTCTGTTAACCTGTGAAAATATTGTGCTTACGCAGACATGCTTGTTTCCAAGAATATAACGTCAAGACAAAGAAAAGCAATTTTCTATTCCAAAGACTAAGTGACAATAACAGAACCCATTTTCTCCTGGTATGTTTTACCTGCCTAGAATTGCTGACTATAAACAATTTCTTCAATGGAAAACCTGATCCAGTTGATTGCAGTGAAGGGAAACGTACAAATAGTGTAGTGCAAAGGGACATTTAAATTCATATTGCAATTGCTTACCAAAGGCACAGCTCTTGAGGGCTCCAAACTAGGCCTGGGTGCTGTTGAGTACATGTAGTTAAACAATCTGTCTATTTTTCTTAAAGGTACACCTCCACCTTGATCACTTATCTAAGGAATGAAAAGTTAGAGTTTTAAACACTATGTTCTGGGGGAAAAAAAAAAAAAAAAAAACAAACCACACCACACAAACAAAAAACCCACGCAAACCAAGCAGCATTATCTAAATGACTTGAGAAATATTGAAAGTTGCAGCTAGGGAGTTTGACTTCGCCTGGTTTGGAGAAAAGGTGGCTGAGGAGCGACCCTGTCGCTCTCTACAGCGTCCTGAGGAGGGCAAGTGGAGAGGGAGATGCCAATCTCTTCTCCCTGGTATCCAGTGACAGGAAGCATGGGAACAGTTCAAAGCTGCATCAGTCAGGGGAGGTGGAGGCTGGAATGAGGAAGCATTTCTGTACTGAGAGGGTGCTCAAACACTGGAACAGGCTTCCTAGAGAGGTGGTTGATGCCCCAACCCTGTCAGTGTTTGAGAGGCATTTGGACAATGCCCTTAAGAACACGCTTCAACTTTTTGTCAGCGCTGACATGGTCAGGCAGCTGGACTTGAGTATTCTTGTAGGTCCCTTCCTACTGAAAATATTCTATTGAAGCAATGTGAAGTAAGTGTCAGAAGTGCTACAGTAATTAATTTGCCTTTTCAAATTAGAAGTCATACTATTCTAAACCTAGCAGGCTTGTAAGTTGCGTATCATTTTTAGGCATTTACCTTAATAGACAGATCTTCTTTCCCCAAAGTGACTAAGGTTTTGATCGATGGATAGCCTTCTTTCTTACCTTCATGCAATTCCACTGTAGCTCTCATTGAATTCTGAAGATAAAACAAAAAACAGTGTATTTGATTCTAACTTTACCATGTATGTTTTTTGTGACAAATTAGAGCTTGCGTTTAACTTGTGATACTAAAATAGATACTAGATACTTTGTCCTACATTTGTATACGAGACAGAAAAGGCCATACTTAAATTCAAGAAGTACTTTCAAGTCAATGAATTGTCCAATTAAACTTTTACATCAGAACTCCGTTATACATTTATCTATTTCATACAGAGTCAGAGAACATAAAGCAAGAATTATTTTTTTTTTTCTGTGTGAAATCAAGTAATTATATATAAAGGATGGCAACATCCTTCACCTCCACCTTGCAGAACACCAATAGTGATGTTCATCACAGAGAACAAGTTTTTATTTTCTCAGCCTGGGTCACATAATTGTTCAGTAATTATCTATAAATCTGACTTTATCATATCTATTAACAGAGCTTCCACTGCCAGTTCATCAGATTACCGTTACTTACAACTACAACTTACTGTTTCATACTGTTTCATGACTCATACCAAAACATACCTACAAGTGGTGTACAAATTCTCACCTGTTCTGCCCTAGAACTAAATGTTACAAATGGCAAAATAGGGGAAGATTTCAATGACCATACTTGACAAGTGACAGAAATCAAACCCAAAATACCATTATTTATGAAAAGTTTCTCTCCGACCAAATGCATTTTCTCCTGAATTTCTAGTGTTCAACTGCACCACCTAGAGACCACCTATCTTATTCAAAAGCATACAGTAGCCTTCACATGTTTCATTTTCAGTGTTGTTCCAATTATTCAGAAAACACAAATAAAACCAAAATAAAACATGTAATTTACACTATTCAAACACATACGGGCTGTTTTCACAACAAAAGACACTGATCCTAACCAGTCCTCAAATATGCAATTAAGAAGCAAGCTTAAGAAAGTTGCAAGATAATGAATATGTCATCATTCAAAAATACACTATGATGAGTGTTTTAAGTTAATCAGCTGCAAAAGCATAAAAGGAGAAGTGGGAAAACCCAGAAATATTTTTAAGTACACAAGGGCATAAGAGCGAGCTGTAAGCCTAGCTTTTAAACAAGTGAAGAGGGCTTGAAACTGTTAATAAGCTTAAGAAAGGAAAACTGAAATAACATCTTAGGGCTGTAACTGAAAAGGATCTCAATTTCAACAGTAATGTAAGTTCACAAACCCCTTCCAAACATTAACAAGTGCAACCTACCTTGAATAATTCAAATAACATATGAAACAAATGAGAAGGTACATAGACTACTTGAATAGGCTTGTTTGGAGCTTTAGCTAAAAAAAAAAGGACAACAAATGATTTTTCTTTCAGAATTTTGTAGCATTTCTATTTACAGGAATAACATGAAACAGTATGCAAAGACAAGTAGGTAAGCGTGTTCTAATTTTCCAACTGCAAGATTAGCTCCATGGGGTAAAAACATAAATTTCATTTACTGCTATCACCTGAAATAACACATTCTAATCATTACTTTCAAAAGATATCTATGTCAGTAGACTGTTTAGATACGAAACTTCACTAAGCAGTGGTTGGTTTAGTACTAACAATGTATGTTAACTAAGAGAACTTTCCCACTTAAGTGGGAAACTTTCTTAACACACACAATATTTATGTTTAATATTTGCTGCACAAAAAGATTCTTAAACTAAAAAAAACTGTTAAACTATTTTAAAAATTGCATATTTCCCTTAATTAAAACAAAGTGTAGTCATAGAAATTTGCAAAATACATTACAAACAATATCAGATTTTTCTTATTCCAAATCATAACTGAATTGTTTGTCAACTGTTGTCCTGTTAGTAGTGTTTCAGCAGAGGCATATGGCTTGGCACAGCTCTGAATGCTAGGGTGCTAACTGATTTGGCAGGAAATAATACAGCTGCATTTAATACATTCCAGGACAGTTTTGGTGCTGAAGATGAAGTCATCCCTGAACATTCAAAATTCTACTGGCATTAAATTACACAGTCACAGCTTGTCAGACTCAGCAGCAGTTCAGATTCAGAAAAGCGTCTAAATGCCTGCTTCATAAATTGCAGGAAGGTAAACACATGCACACAGAACATGACTGGAGTCAACTTCACCCTTTTTGGCACTGAGGGCTGATAATAATACCAGTTATTACTTTAAGAGACACAGTGGTGAAATCTCCTAGGAAAAGACGACCAAAACAATGTTCTGCATAATTAGTTGCAAGGCAACTTGCTGTTTTATTATGTTAATTCTGTCAGAGCCCATACTCCAACTCTTATGCATTACCAAAACCAAGGCATACCGATCTGTACTTGTTTGAGGCATAGAGTACATGTAGAAAACATGTTACTGTTGGTCTTGTGAGGTAATATGCAAAGTCTCTTTCCTCATGTTGATAAGCTATTTAAAGGAAACAAACAATTCCTTCCTTGCTTCTTTTTTCATGAGATCCAGTTATTTGTCTTCTCTATTGTTGGAATTTTTTACTTAGGCCATCGAATTAATTTTGCACTGATTCCTCTGCTACAGCAGTCAGTACTTTTAGCTCTAAAATCATTCAGTTTTGGAGAGGGGAAGGTTGGGTCCTTTGATTTTGGGAGAGGGGGCTGGTAATAACGTATCAGTGTTCACAATATCACTTTGTGTAGAGAAGGACTTCTACAATATTAAACAGTACTTTGAGCAACATATGTTCCCATATATCACACTCTGCATTTTGAATATTACCTATTTCTGAGACTTTTGCAATTCTTCTGGTGGAGTTTGGAAACATCTTAGTCTTGTGTTTGGATAGCTGTCCAAAATTTGCGAGATGATCACTCAAAACAACTTATTTTTTTAATTGGGGGGAAAAAAAAAATCTACCTTTTTTAATAGAAAAGGTGAACAAAAGTCAGTCAATATACTGACAAGGATGGTCTCATCAGTTTCGTAGCACCTAATTTTCATCTTTGCAATCAACTTGAAATAGATTTCCATGTGACAAGTTTATGATAGGACTTAAAGCATAGACAATGTAAAAAAAGTTTCTAGTTTTGCCATCTTACACAGAAGAGCTCTCCACTGGTGCAGGGACTGACAGTGGAATTTACAAGCATTCTTCAAAAAGAAAGAAATTCAGCTCTATTAAAAGATTAGTTAGAAGGCAGGCATGTTTCCTTCCCAGTTATAAGGACTCTTGACCACTTTATTTCCCTTAGAGTGATAGCAAATTCAGTAGATAGCACTCTGCATTCAGCATTAAGAAGTAAAAGAAAAAACCATGTCATGATGATAAACTGTAATTCCGGTGCCCATGTAGACACAGTAGAAGAAAAGTAACTCTGCATACACGACTGCAGAGTTTGAATTGTAACTTACAATTAATTAACAGAACTAGAAACCACAGATATCAGATACGATATTTTCTTACATACATCACTTAAATTAATTTCGCAATTACCATTGAATTCTTCAACTTCCAGATCAGGTGCCACGAGATAGTACTGTTCACATAACATCTTAGCTGTTTCATAAGCATCTACAAAGCAACAGAACAATACACAAACTCAAAGATGTTTTAACTACATTGCTTCAGCTACCTTAACAGAAGTGGCTTCTTCAGAATAAGTGTGGGCTCAGAGCAAGCACAGAAACAAATGGGCAGCTCTGCAGACAGACAGGAATTTGCTAAGATAGCATAACAATTGCATTTGACCTCACTCTACATATATCTTCTTCCTCCTGTCCAAAGTGACACTACAAAACAAAACAGTCACTGTCATAACTCAGAGCTATGTGACAAACACAAAGAACGTAAAATCACCAGTCCCCAGAAAGGGCAGGTTACCTATAATTGTTCTCCTTCAAGATGTCTATGGAAATAATCTATAATGTGCCCTATTATCTGAAAAAAAAATTTTATCAGTTCTTCTGACATCTGCAAGGCTGGACATATCACACAAGGCTGACACAAATGCTGCTCCATGTAAAATGGCGCTGATCAACACTGGAAAGATTCTTGATCAAGTCCTGTTAATGTCTCACAAAATCAGCTATCCAGTAGGAATCTTTTGTGTCAAGATGGTCAGCTCCAAGGACTTTCAAAACACAGTAAAACGTGCCCTAGTGAAAAGATCAAAACCCCATTTAATACCCAAGCTGTACAGAGAACCTCAGCCCAGGATATGCATAATTTAGGGAAAAAAGGTGCAAGAATACCTACACTTACACCATAGTCTAAGATCATCTCAGAACTTCTGATGGCCTTGGGAGTAATCCTGTGCTTTAGAAAAAAGGGGCATAAGAAGCACAGCCACAATCTTGACCCAGTCATCAAAAGCTGAAGATAGCAATGTAGCTAGTATGACCATAAGGCCATCTACATGGAGAAAGGTATACATGAGCACACTTCAAAGAAATCACACATCATAGAAATGAAAATTAGATATGGATCCAGGGGACAGAAGCTGGGTTCTTATTGTGGAAAAAAACTTCAAGGCCTCTGAAAAGCAAATCACTACGTGGGAATAAACCAAAAGCTCTCAATACACAGATGTGGTACAGGCAAAGCCACTATGCAAACCTTGAGAGAACAAAGAGGCTCTGAATACATCCATTTACCCCTGCCAAGTTTAATGTAGAACTCTCATCCATTTTCAATAAGTAGCCACCCTAACACCCCTGACATGAACAGGAAGTCACTATCACTTCATCGTCCAGTAAAATATCCAGCTCCAAGCAAAACAGTGTCAAACAGAGCCTGAGTGGAGCCTTACATTTTACCACCTTCTAAAAGCCAACTCTTTGGCAGAGTCCTAAGACTGTAAAAGAGACTGCAAAGTTCAAAGCATTCGTCACATCATAGCTAGAGGTAAGTAGCAAGAGTGAAGGATCTATCCGTATATCTAAAATCCCAGCTCCAGGAATAAGCCTGGATTTGCTGTCAGCTCAAAAATCTTATTGTAGGATAGTCAGTGAGATAGAGACCCACCTCAGGCAGTTACAGACAATACTTGGTGGAGCTGCTTGAAGGAAGAAGTGACTGTTTAAATAATTTCTTCAATGTTTGAAGGGCACACAGAGCTTGTAGCTGCCACATACAGTGCCAAAATCGACATCTCAACTCTGACAAATTGCTCAGAATGTCATCTGTGAACCAGGACATTTTGGAGCTAGCACAGTATACAGAACGTAAATTAACCCCTGCACCAATTCTACAAGGAAATGGCCTCAATCACCTTGACTCTAAACAGGCTCTGTCTTTAAGGATACTTCATTTCTTTGAAAGACAACACTGGATACTGTTTATGATGCCCTCATTTTGTTAGCGATTATTTCTTCAGATGTGGAAGACCTATTTTAGCTGCTAGCTTGAAAACTGGACTGAGCACCTTCCGACACTATGACACTTCCAACTCCTCTGTCCAAGGCAGCAACTATGAATTTGATGATCAAAATAGATGCAAACATTGCTACTAGAAGGAGTATCTAAACAAACAACACAGCTGTAACATATTCAATGCTGAGGTCAAAGTGGAGAAAGATCAAAAGAAAAGAAAGATGCTGAAAAAAGTCTGCCCTAGAGACAAAGAGAGCTACAATCCAAGAAGCCTTCATAACAAGCAAGCTATCACGCAGGTCAAAGTCTGACATAAGAAAAGTTCCCCCTCTTACTTCACCAAAGGCTGAGAGAAAGTGAAGGGGAGAAACACATTCTTCCCCTCTTGCAGCTACACAAACAGCAGTGAAGGATAGAGGGTGCAATTCACTCCTACAGCAAGACCTGTATTTGTAAACACATACACCCAGAGTGCGAGTTCTTGAAGCAGACAGCATTGCCTCATGCCTACTTACTAACATACTGAAAGCATATGAACATTCACAACATTAAGGAAACAGGATTTCTAACATGACCATGCCAGCTCATTCAGCTACAGCCACCACATACACATCTTCTGTGTAAGAGAGAACAGGCTGAGATATGATCAGATACACATAGTAATGGGGAGTTTCACTGGAATATCTGTACACCTGTGGACATTTAATGAAAGGCCTAACTAAACAAATTGGAAAATTTCACGTGTTCTAAATTTTCTTTAGTACCAGCATCAGATAAAAAGCAGTACATCAGAACCTGCTTCTAAGCATTTTAGGAAAGAAAACATCTAAAATTTAACAAAACACTTAGACACTTGATCTGATATTTAAAAGGACAGATTAAAGTTATTAAAAAAAATACGTTTTCTTAGTTCTCTTAACATACCAAAGGTTTCTTCATTCTCAATAACAAGGGTATTAAAAAGTCTCAATAAGCCCATGGCTTTACTGTGAACAACTGAAGAACTTCCATTTTTCTTTTTTTTTATTTTATTGAATGTAAATCACTTTCAGTCTTTTGTATCTCAACAACTATTTATGCATATTCTAAGTTGTGGTTTTGTTTGTTTGTTTTTTTAAATCAACAAAAATATTAACTTCATCTTACCTTTAACCACCTCTGCCACGTTACAATTAGGATCAATACTTCCAATATGTTTGGGATGTGCAGGATTAATATCTCCACCAAAGAGAAGTGCTAAAAGGAAAAAGAAATAGCAGTAAATTGTCTTTTACACTTGAGGCAGCCCAGAAATTTTCAATCTGGTGGTATCTGAAACTTACTGGATAGCACATCATTTTGTAAAAAGATACTTTCACAAATTGCCAAAATCCTTGTTTAGGAAGGCTACTCACCTCCCTCCTCCTGTTTTTTTTTTTTTTTCCTTTTCAATTTTTAATAGTTAGTTTAATAGACTAGTTAATACAGAAATAGAGGTGTGGGAGGATTAAAGTGAAAACCTACATTTCAAAGTGGACTATCAACAATCAAATAGAACTAAAATGTAGAATGCTTCAATTGTACCATGATATCAGAACAGCAGCACAACAATGAAAATGTTACAGCGAAAAGGGCTGAGGAACTGTAAGACAGCATTAAAAGCCTTTTACACTCACCTAAGCTGCAATTTCACAGCTGGCACAGAGCTCTCTCACTCAACTTTCTCCCTGACTCTCAGCAGTATGCTCCCCACTCCCTCCTTTGCACAAGGGTCTGGCACTCACCAGATCCTTCACTGAGAGTTTAGCTCTCAAAGAAGTAGAAAGGTTTTACACTTTTTTGCAGAAGTGATTTTCTGCTATTTTAGCAAGTCAGTCAGCTCTGATATGAAACAGATGCAGTATGAAGTAAGCAAAAGACTGAAAGCTTTTCCTATTCCGGTCATGGTGAGCTAATACACTGGCATACTGCACCTTGCAAAATTGCACTGTAAGAACAGTCTGTCAATAATGTACAGAAGAAATGCAAGTTACATAAAAACCTCTTTCTGCATTCTGCTTTCCAATTGTCTTTTTCATCAGTGCTTCAAGATTAATATTTGCCATCACAGATGGGTCACCAACATTGCTTAGCATAGCGAAACTGTACAAGGGTAATAAACCTTTAAGCATCTACAAGTGGTTTTGTTTTTAAGTTTCAACCAGTTAAATAGGAGTGTCCATAGGAAAAGACATTTCCATTCAATTAAATAAGTTTGATATTTTAGAATTAGTGCAAATTATGCTAACACTTGGCCTAATAATTCTATTTTTACTTATTGCTAGAACTCTTCTACAAGAGCCTTTTAACTTAACTTGGTTTTATGCCTGTCATTGGTCTGCCCAGGTACAAGTAAAGAACAAGCTGTGCACTTATTTTGTGTGCTTTGCCACATGGAAGTCATTTGTACACACCCAGCAAGGCACATGCTAGTCACATAAAAGGTTACTGGACACGCACCTTGTAGTAAAATACCTAACACTACAGGTAACATGGATGCTAGAGTACTGTTGTGTACTACAATTTCTAAGAGCTCATGAAAGCAGAATACTGGGCAGAGAATGAAGCTCTAGAGCTAAAAGGTACAAGACATACTAAAAGAGATCACAAGATTGTCCTTAACTTTATACAGATCACTTTCTGCATGGTTGCACATACTGGTTAATACTGTGCAAGTAACTCCTTTTACTCTGTAATACGAATATAAAAGTAAGTTTATTAGTAACAAAAAATGAAACAGAACCTAATGACAAAGGATAACTAACTATTGCATTTATTCATAAATAGTAAATAGGAAATAGGCAGAAAAGTGATGTAATTTGAACACTAAGTTACAAATACTCAACCTCTTCAGAAGGCAAGAAAGTCTAGATAACTTGCTGAAAAAACAATAAAAATCCATATTGTGCATAACCTATTCAAAATTTATGGCATCCTTGCATTTCAGTATGAAAGAAATGTCAGCTCTACAAACTAAGTTGAGAGATTTGTAAGCAGAAAGATACAGCTACTCTATTGCTGTCTAAAAATACTTCATGTATCACTTACGCGAGCTGTCTCTGCCAACAAGATTAAAAGTGACAGCCACACTGACAAAAACCTGAAAATTCTAGAAGAAAGCTTACTGGTGTTTTGGATTGATTTCTGGTAACTGCGAAGTACCAAATTAACCAGTTGCCAGTATATCTTTTACTATAATTAGCACAGAATATTAAGAATTAGTAATAAGTATGAAAAAAACAAAACAAAGCTACAGCTTCAGGTTTACAAGCAGTAACTAATGAGTTCTCAAAGATGAAAAAAGCAATTACTTACTGTGTTGGTTAATAAGCATACGGAAAGAGATGCGGTTGGTGTAGAATCTATCTAGAAAATACTGGATGTTACTGCTAACAAATGGATCAAAGCCATATTTTTCCTTGTATTCAATCACCCCTTGGGCCATGGTTGGAACCACATCATTGTGTCTGTTCCTGACTTTAATTAAAACATCTAAAAAGCTAGAGGAAACAAAAGTAGAAACAGATTGTTACAAGTATAATTAAACTGAACCTCTCACCTCTGTTTTCAGCTCCCCACAGCATAACCATTTTATCTGTTAACTATCCCTCCCAGTCAAAAAAAAAAAAAAATTATCAGAGGGAGAAGAGTAAAAATACAGCGGTAGCTAAACAAATCCATTTAAAGAGAAATATTTGGTCAACCTCTCACTCATGAGATCTGTGAAATATTTAGGGCATCAAATTAAGTTAGCCCTCCCCAAAACACTCCGTTAAATTAAATCTCTCTTCACCATTAATGGAGAACAAAAGATTTTCTTTTATTGCAGTCATATGCACCATGGTAACTATCATTCTCTGCAGCTAAAACAACCTCACTGCCCTTCACAATTTTCCAAGAAGTTTTACACTTCATACTTCCCAACACCTCAACCCCTGCAGTCTAACTTCTGAACGCACTTTCTTTACCTGGCATCTATTCTGCTAAGTTTGAATATCAGGATAGGCAACTATTATCAGTGTGAGCTCTGTTCAGTTTCCTTTTACACCGCTGGATGGCAGAGCGCATACAACGGTGCTCTGATGGACTCTCCTCTCTGGGAGCTTGGCAAGTTTTAGGATATCACTTCCACTGCTTTTAACAAGCCCCTGTTAACAAGCACACATACACTTTGAAATAGCTTGGAGGATTTTTGTTTCTCCTGCCAAGGCAGCTCAATACCTATGATCTTCAAAGTGCTCATTCTTTTTTTCCCCCCACATGCATATTTGAAATAGTAATTATTAATAGTTTTCTAAAGCCTGGATATAGAAAAACAGCACTACTCAACTCTGCTACATTCTCTAACATTAAATGAATATTAACACCACAAGGATTATGTGACGTTGTTTTAAAAAAAAAAAGCACACACAAATGCATCTTTCAAAAGAAAGTACAGCTGGGAGGCTTGTTCAGCTATGCCTGTATCTGCAATTCTACAGAGTGGGTTTGGTGTTTTGTTTTGTTTTGTTTTGTTTTGTTTTTTTTTTACACAAAAAACATCAACAACAGAACATTCTCAGTAGATTTATAATGAACACTGAAAAGAAATGTATTAATTATTTTTATCAAAAGTAGAATATAAACCAGCTAAGGAAGGAATCATAGAACAGTTTGGCTTTGAAAGGACCTTTAAAGGTCATCTAGTCTCATCCCCCTGCAATGAGCAGGGGAAAGAACATGAAGACCACCAAAAGTAAAAGTTAGTCACCACATTTAAAGCAGATGCTTCCTTCCTTTTCATAACCACTTAGCTGAGACAACATACCATTCTCAACAAGTGATACACTTTAAAATTATGCCTCCCACTCTACACTGCCAGCTCTACAGGAATGTAGGATTTATTTTTAATAGTTTTTTCACCATCCTCAGTCTACCCATCAGTTTTTGCCTGTGTGTTAACAAACAGTTCAGTAGCCTTTCAACACTATTTTGTTGCATAGAAAAGGGGAAGTTTTAACTGCCTAATTCCCCAGTCTAAACACTACGACAGTAGAGAATGACTGTTCTCTTACTTACCAATCTTGCTGACTGGACAGCTTAAAAATATTTTAATGCTTAAAAGGTTTGTAGACTCTTTTCATATTTATCAAGTCTTGACTGTGTGTGATCTATAACCACCGAGATCTGATGCTAGTTTTCAAGACAAGACTAGTGCCTAGCTATACTCACACTGCTGCTCTGTTTCAGAGCAACAAGACACTAGCCAAAAACAGAGCCGAGAAGCAACACTTACAATCACATCTGAAAGACAACTGACAGCACTCCCTACTAACTGCTCTTTGCTGACAGCTTTGCTATTTGTTTTTAAATACCTCCACTATCCACAATATATACAACAGGATGCCTACATGCTCCATGAGGGCACTGTCACTGAGTTCACTGTCATCCCACTACCAAAGCACTTAAACGCACAGAGCATGCTGAAGGGCAAACAAAGGGCTAGGAGGCTTATCTGCTACGGACCAGCAAACCATAGTGAAGCTTAATGTGCAAATACACACAATAAAGGAATTCTTCATTATTGCAGTGATATGGCAAACCTCCTCTTCCATCTGCAAAGATAACTGAGCTCACTCAAGTGTTTCCATCAAGCCAATACTTTTAAAAGGACCAAACATGAAGTATATAGGTATGTTTCAAAACAGCAGAGCAGAAATCAAAACACTTTTCCTTAATCTTACTACCCCCCAACCCCACACACCCCTGGAAAGATACAAAGCTTTTACTGAACTCAAACAGCGAGAGACCATATCAAGGAATTTTTAAAATGCTCATGGCATTAGCTGGGGGGTGGGAATACTCCAGAATAGCTCTGAAAATTTCATTTGGCAATGACTGTTTTCTCAGAATTCAGTGTATTGTATTTTCAAAACGACAATGAATAAATAATGCAGTTGGTTTGACAGATAAGAAATTATTAATATGAAGCTATTTTAGTCAAGTGAGCTTCAACGGCTTCTGTATTAACAGAAGAATACTTAAAGCGTTACCATTGTTGTTAAACAAATTAAGCCTATAGACTTCTGCAAAGACAGTTAATGAATGTCACAACACAAGTTATTATTTAACTCCCTAATGACTGTATATATTATTCTGTTTTGATCTATTATCACAGTGCAAGAAAAGAAGTTATAATTAAGTCATTATAAAGACAAAGGGAATTTTTGCTATCTCTATTTTATGGAAAGTATTAGCTGAAAGATTAAGGACAAGAAAGTTATAAGTAGACTGAAAAAAAACCCCCTCCTGTTAAATGGAACAGACATGCAATGGGGTTTTTTTTTTTTGACTGGCCGCTCTTTAAGGAAGTGCTAGCTGGCAGCTGAGAATCACCAGAAAGACAGGTACAAGTTCACACTCTGAAAGATTTCTCTACTAGAAAGTATAGCTACTTTGCAGTGCAAAAGTCACTGAACTAGCACTTCAGATTATTTGAAAGTAACAAAATGGCACCTTCTTAATCAAACCTAGTCCAGTATTTACTTATTTCAAATTGCTAACAGAATCACTGTTTTCACCTTAGTGCTGCAGAAACGAAAGCTACTTCTTGTTTACTAAGTTTCTTGTGTGTCTGTTATCTCCAGATATGCTGGCAGCTTACTGCTGCAGTTGTTCTCAGTTCCAGGACACACACCCCTGC
This sequence comes from Phaethon lepturus, assembly GCF_000687285.1. Taxonomy (NCBI): domain Eukaryota; kingdom Metazoa; phylum Chordata; class Aves; order Phaethontiformes; family Phaethontidae; genus Phaethon; species Phaethon lepturus. Next base: position 37,308 of record NW_010536852.1, on the reverse strand, counting down.
CCTCCCATGAAAGGGACACAGGACAAAAAAATCAGCGAAGAAACTCATGGGTACAGGGGGTGGAGTAAATGTTCTTTGAAAGTACATGTGAACAGCACATTTTACAAACCCTTCAGTTTTTGAAAAATGACTTCTGCCTCTACGTTTATCTGGATGCATACCGACACCATGGGAAATTTCCAACACTTCTGCCAGCTTACACCCTCTACCAAGTGAGGACACCTTATCTTAACGCTCCTGCAATCACACCGTTTGACAAAACCGTGGAAAGACTTCCACCTGACCGCTCTGCAGCTTGAGGAAAGATATTCGTGTTACCGAAAATGCAAAAGTAACCTGACCTTTTGGCATATGCCCATACTACTCACAGCAAAAGTGATCTGGCAATGTTGTAGTAATTCTTTATAAGGTCTGCTAACCAACAGAACGCAATAAAGAAACTGAAGCACCTGTGAATCTCTTCATCACAGAAATGCTGAGACAAAAAAAAAATCCCATTAGAGGATTTTGTCCAACATTCATAAAAAGTTAACACTCACGAACATACATCTGTCCTCAAATTCCTGCACTAAAAGCAGAGATAAGCTGGGCCACTCTAAAAAGCATCAGCATTAGTTTAGTCTCCACACTTCCTCCTAACCATTCATCCTCTTTGTTGCGTTGGCACTGCTCTCTGTCTATGTAGGCCACATGGTTTAACAGCTTAGGAACCTTAGGGACCACAGGGCTGAAAGTGGGCTAATTTTTCCACAAGATCGATTTCCCAATTCACTTCACTGCATGGCTTCATAGACAGCTGTGCCAGTACATGGGTAACATCTAGAATCCTCTAACACTGGTACATAAAATGGTTTCCTCAGAAAGAGAGCCCAAATTCTGAGAATACCAGAGCAGGCTCCCCAAACAAGCAGAGATATCACACAAATAGTCAGGGCACAGTTTTATGTCCAGCTGACCAAGTCATTCCACCATTTTAGAAAGCATTAATTGAAGGACTACTGCCAGCATATCCATCTATGGATAACAAACTTTTTTAAAAGATCGTTTTAGCTCCCCTCTCTCCTATGCTGTTAGCTTGATTACCCATAACAGAAACTGAAGTCCACCTTAGCTGACAAAAAGACCACCAAGGCACTCATTCCATATCCAAAAATCAACTGCTCTGTAAGTCTTCGTGTTTTTTGCATGCTTGAGGCAAATGCCACATTCGGCTCCAAAACAAAAGCTGCTGGGGTGGTACAGGAGCAGAAGTACTTCCATCCAGGCAAGTTTCACATTTTGTGATACTAATTAAGCTAAGGGAAGAAGCGTTGGGGGCCATCATGAAAGCTGTAAGTCATCCAGTACCCCACAGGGCACTAACAAGGATGAGCACTACGATGACCAAGGGATGCAAGACTGGGTCTTCTGTAATCTGAAGCTAGTCTCTGCAGTGTGCTCAATGTGGGAACAAGACAGCCGAGAGGAACCAAGAGATGAAGAATGCTCCAACCCCTCTTCATATGCAAGGTACTCAGAGGTAGACTGCAGATACTGCTAGGACAAGAAAGGCTCTGGTTCAAAGGGCTGGGCATACCTTACAAGAGCGAACCTCCATGTGTCCTTCTCTAAACAAACCAATCTGGTTGAGGAAAAGTACTGTTCCTATTCACACAGCCCTAAAGACACTCTCCACAAAGTCCCAGATAATGGCTCAAACACTGTATGAAATGATACATGCAACTACAAAAGAAGAGTGTTATGTAAACATAAATGAACTCAGGTATGTTTTTTACCACTGAAGAATTAGTTCATTAACTACTAGAGTTCCCGACATTTCTCCTCTGACAATAAGGGACAAAAGTAGGATAGGGCTAGACAGCAGCAACATGGAATACTGGTACAGGAGTTGAGAAATTTGCTAGATTTATCTGTGGGTTATTAAAAGATAAATATGGATGTAGTTAAGAGTATTTTTTTAAAGATGCAGTTTGCCAAGAATTTTAAAATAATTGCTAATTACAGCTCAATATCCATTTAAATGGCATAGCCTTCAGAAAGTTAGGAATAAATGACATGCAAAGAGCAGGAAAGTAAATCTGACTTTCTAATCTTAAGTAGCCTATCCAATATTAAAAAAAACCCACACATATATATATATATAGTGATGTACCTTGAACCTCTGAAGTCCATAAAAAGCTGAAATTCAGAAATACTCAACTAAATACAGAACACTAAGATGGTACCAGAAGGTACATAACTACCTCACCTCCGTCTGCACATCCAGGACGTTACAGGCTTAATAGGACCTGTATTACATTTGCCAGGCTTGCTTAGATGTCTAGGACAGCTTATGCCATCTCAAAAGGCAACAGACACCTAAGTTTTGGTAACTTAATCCCACTCAAAATACTCTTTTAAATCAAGCAGTAGGAAAAGTTACTGCTAAACTAGTCACAAGGAGAAATTCTTGTCCCATCAGCAAACAGGTTATAAATCCAGAATCATAAAATGTTAACAGCTAGAAGTAGTCAAAAAGTTCATCTAATTTAACCACTGCAGAACAAGCATGCCTAGATCATCACTGAAAGTTATCTAATCTATTTTTTAAAATGGGATGGTCTACAGCCTTCTGAAATGGTCTTTTTCAGTCTTTCTCACTAATACTAAAATTTGTACTTTTTGCCCTGTATACAATCTCAACTTTAATATCAGCAATTTTTTAATTCTCCACTTCAAGCAACAATCATCCTTTATTAGTTACTTTTTTTTGTGCACTCAAACTTCCACTGTCTCACACTTCAATCTCTTTTTTAAAAGTCTAAAAAAATGTCTTCAACTTTATTCAGAGGTGGAACTCTCCAAGTCTCTAATTCTTGTTCCTTTCACACCAATGCTGTCCATATGTGTTTTAATTTCTTCATGGGTAGTACCCAGAACTGAAGTATTCCAGCTTATGACTTGCACTGAGAAAAGTTACCTTCCCCTTGTTCAATAGCATTACAATTCACTCAGTTCTGCCATGCAGGGAATTTGGTACTCAGGCACTTGAGTTCCTCCTGCATGTATTGCTTGATAAAAAATAAAGTGTAAAGATCTCATATAACATGCCCACAACCAAAAGAGCATAACATCTAAAATGCATTACCTAATAAACTCCTTGCTTAACATAACACAGCAGTTAATGTATCTGAAACTAACTGAAGACAAAACACCATTTTTGCACAGCACAGGCCACATCTGGGACAAACAGCATTTGTTGGACTGCAAGATGTTTTATGAAACACTACCTAAAAAGCACTGTTTGATCAGGCAAGATTTCCAGAGCTTAAAATGAAATTCAGGTTTAAAAGACAAGCTACCCTAAGAAAATTAATACACGGAACAAGAAACCTGCAAGAAGTAATCTCCTGAAACAATGTTGACTGCTATACAGTAGAGGATAACTATAGACCTTAGTGTTGGGTTTGGGTTTTTTGGGTGGTTTTTTTTGTTGGTTGTCTTTTTTGGTTTTTTGGGTTTTTTTTGTTTTAAAGTCTCTGATGCATATGTCACACCTGTTTTTCTCACATGGGGGGGTCTGGTTTTTTCATACAAATTTCAAGGAAACATTCTAATGACAACTTTAATATTTTGTTGATAAAGAAAATTGGCTAACCATTCCTTTCTTCTCAAAACGTAAGTAATATTATTCAGTGAGGTAGGTGAACACCAATAATGGAAATCCATTAAAAAAATCTTTTAGACAAAAACAATGATTCATATATACTATATACAACAGAGTACTAAGCTAAACACGTACTAAAATGACATTTTAGTCATAAGTATTTGATACACAAGTATATTCCCACATGCATGTTGTCTTCTAAATACAGCCTTGGAGGAAGCATTTTATGCCATTTCTTAAACTACAAGACTGTATAAATGCAAAATATATCGTGCAGAAGCACTTAGATTCCTATATTCTGCTACAGATTACAATCTTGGTCTTTGCTGCACAAATTCTACCTTACAAATACCATTACTGTTATCCTATATCAGAAAAACACTTGCTTGAGATTATTTTTAAATGAACTGTCACAAGAAAACAAATTACTCACTCATCCAGAACATGAGGATCCTCAGGACTTTTATTTTCATATTCTAAAAGCTCAAGGAAACTCTGCATGTACCTGAAATAAGCAAAAATGATAAAGAAGAAGTTAAAATACTTAAACCTAAATTACTTTTAATTTTAAGACTACAACTTCATCTGAAACAACAGAAGCATAGTGCACAGTTCTCTGCAAAGGCTAAAATGAAGTGGGACACTGCAACAAAGGGGAAGAAAGCAACTACAATAGATTATATTGAGTTACACTATTATTTATGACCCTACAGTCCACGATTCAGGAAAACTGGTATATAAATCATAGAATAGTTTGGGTAGGAAGAGACCTTTAAAGGTTATCTAGCCCAAACCCCCTGCAACAAGCAGGGACATCGGCAACTAGATCAGGCTGCTCAAAGCCCCATCCAACCTGACCTGGAACATTGCAGGGATGGGGCATCTACCACCTCTCTGGGCAACCTGTGTCAGTGTTCTACCACCCTCACTGGGAAACATTTTTTCCTTAGATCTAGTCAAAATCTACCCTCTTTTAGTTTAAAATTTTTACCTCTGGTCCTCTTGCTACAGGCCCTGCTAAAAAGTTTGTCCCCATCTCTCTCTCATAAGCCCCCTTGAAGTATGGAAAGGCTGCAATAAGGTCTCTCTGGAGCCTTCTCTTCTCCAGGCTGAACAACCTCAACTCTCTCAGCCTGTCCTCACAGGAGAGGTGTTCCATACCCCTAATCATTTTGGTGGCCCTCCTCTGGACCTCCAACAGGCCCATGTTTTTGCTGTGCTGAGGGCTCCAGAGCTGGGCACAGGACTCCACCAGAGAGGAGTAGGAGTAGAGGGACAGAATCACCTCCCTCAACTTCCTGAATCAAATCAAACTGAAGTTAACAGGAGCATTCCTTCTCTTCAGGTAGGTCCGTAATTTCAGGTAACTTAGTTCATCCCTGGATCTTGATTCCCTGGTCATCCACTTTGTACAGATGTTGTTTGCGCCCATGTTCCTCAGAGAACAATTCAATCTTCCTTCCAAAATAAAGCTCCAGAGAACACTCCCCAAAAGCCATGTTAACATGACTGCACCAAGCTGGTCCTACAACAGTACTCCAGAAGAACACCCCCCTTCACACACTCCCACACCTCCTCACATTGTACCTCAGGCCACGTGACACAACCCTCAGCTTCGTAAAAACACCACTTACACAACACTGCTCTCTCTAATTCAGACATTCGGCACACATGAGATAGTAATTGATGCTTAGAGGCACAGAGGTACCACACCAGACCCGAAGAGGATTTAAGGCAAAGTACCACTCAACATGAACATGCCCAGCCTGCTCTGTAGGAAACTAGGCCAACACCAGTATAAATGCCATCACCTCAGACCACTGGGCGTGACAACTGAAGCAGGCACATTTCACAATATAAATGTAGCTTTAAAGATTACAGAATTGGGACCTATATCTTGAAGTAAATTACGCAAGGTATCAATCACAGACATAAAAAGTAGGGTTTCAATGTTACCAGAAGCAGCTGTCATTCCTCTCTCTTTTGCCCTCCCTCCGCTCCTGATGAAGCGCTGCCACTTACACTGTAACAACATCAATGTTAATCAGATGTTTGTGTCACTGGCTGTAGGTTCCTGCAACCGCAAAAAATAGCCAGATAGGCAGATAGGTTTGGGTTTTTTTATCATTCTCACTCATGAGATGAACTCACAGAAAGGTCTAACAGGCTAAGGCTAGCACAAGAGAGAAGAGACAACCATAAAGCCTACATAAGGAAAAAAAGCCTTTCCCCTTTCAGTACCAGCAACCCTTTAGGTCAGCTCAACAGAACGGTCTATGCATAAGCTCAGTGCCTATGAGACTGACCCCAGTCACTGAAGCTTGGACAACTTCAGATTACAAGAAAACCTCTTTCAGTAACAGTTCTACATGAAGATCAGCTTAGGCTATAAAACTTCACCCTACATCTTCAAGCTGCAGCAAAACTTAAGAGAGCACTGCTGTCCACACAACTCCCTCCAGAATCACATGCTGCTGCTCCACCTCCCATTTCAGTTGCAGCCATCCCAGGCCACTGTGACATTTCTCCAGGGAGACTGACATTTTCAGCATTGTCAGCACAGTAACGTTAGCTCTTGCCCCTCTGTGTGATTTTGCTCTACTGCAACTGTCACAAATGACTCCAGAAATCCCCCAAATGTTGTTTGCCAGTTACAAGTTCAGGAAGTAGCTCATGTCTCTACTACTGCTTATTTTAAAACGTGTTCTTTTACACTGCTAAGAGGTAGTACCGGTTTAGAACAACCATCACACCACACCCCCAGGAGTTCAATAAATTGTCTAGGGTCACTTCAGGGAACAGGCAGTAACTTAAGGAGCCATAGCCCACTAGCCACTGAAGATGAGTTCTTGAAAAGTGCAATATTTAGATTCAGTTAGATACTGAAGCAGTTCTAACTATGCAGGGACAGTATACATGATGTGGAAGATAGAGAGGCAGGGGAAAATCACCATGACCATCAGATGGAGAAGGGACTGAGTTTCTGAAAGACTGAATAAGAACTAATTTCTTTTGAGAATGTGTCCTTGCACACACTCCCCTTTTGTTAATTCTCACCAGGGAAAGAAAAAAAAAGAAGAAAAAAAAAATCGCTTTACTCTCTGAACTCAGCTGCTTCACCTGCAAGACTTAACATGTAACAAACTATGATCATGTTATTCAACATTATCTGCCTCATTTGAATCAAGGTCAATCAAGCTACTCAGGATGGAAAAAAGGTACCATTACTAGCGAGCAAAACACATTAATAAAAAAATCAGCAAAGGAACTCCAAAATGAAAGATAGGAAAGCGGTGGAAAAGGCACTGAGGGAATTCAGGATGTCAGCTCTATGGAGGCAGTAAGATGAGTTTTTGACTTCTTGCCAAACCAGGCAATCTCATGCAGAAGCAATGCTTAAAAGCCATTCCTGTGCCCAGTTTTGCTCTGCATGACACTCCACAACCAGTCTTTGCTACCTCCTTGACCATTTCCTTGATCGGTGATAAGAACATATCCAAGTCGTTCCATCCATAACTGTCTCAAAGAGGAAACTGACTTTCCAGACTTTTTCTGTGAAGAGAGTACCATTCATGCGGCATCCTTTTCTTGTAAATACATTTAGGAGTGAAAACGCCTTGTAACTTGACTTAGTCAAGACTACCAGCATTGCCAGATTGGACTAGCTCCCTCCTGCTGTGGGTTGTAATGTAACAAGAAAGCTAAGATCTTCCTTTGTAATTAATTAAATAAATATTTGCTGTCTTAAAGTTGTTTGTATGGTAAAAGGAAGTCAGGTGAAATACTTATTTGATTCTACAGAGGAAAGCAATCTACCCAAAAAATACGTGCCTGATTTCTGTGAAGGAGTCTTATTCTATTCCTCAAATACATGTCGATCTCTTGCCACTCAATGACTGTGCCTACATTAGCATTTTTATTTCCAAATCCAAACCTGCAGTATAGTTTTTGAAATGAGTCCCCTAATAATCCTCACTTAATCCATACTGCTTATATTTGCAAAGTGGTTTTGGCGCTTCAGCACTCTCAGCTTCTTCCCATATGAAAGACGCTTCAATAAATCTGTGTCATGAAAGAAGTGATAGCTTCTCTTGTGGCAAGGTAAAGTTCAGAGGAGGTTATTAGGAAGCTGCTCACCCCCATCTGTCATGATGTAATATTATTGAAGTCCTGTTTCTGAAGATCCAGGACAACCACCACACTTGAGAAGCAACACAGCAGGTGCTTTTTACTACAGACTTCTTACCAGAAATCTTGAGCATCAGCAATCCTGTGCTGATGTGAAGGATAAAAGAGCAATGAGTATTTCTGGTACTGAAGGTAGCTGATACCTGATTTTTGTGCTATGTGGATTTGACTGGTTGCCTACCATTACTGGTATGCTAGATATTAAGATTTGTACTCTCCGTTAGCTTACTGGGACATTGGTCCTAAGACTGCAGCCCTTGGAATAATCAAACATCACTACGCCTGTGTTGAGGGATCAGCACTTTTACTAGAGTATGAGGTAGGGGCAAGCCAAGTGTCTCTCTCATCTAATGCAGGAAGTAATTGTGCAGAAAACTGTCTCCATCAGAAAAAAAAGAGTAAAGCAGGTCTCAGCCAGAAAAAAGCTGCCAAACATGGTCACCAGTCTTCAGTGCAAACAGCAGGTAGAACAGTTTCTGAGATCATTATGCTGCAGGCTCAACACAGCACCAATGAGGAACTGAGAGCTTCTGAAACAAAGGAAAATTACACAAACTAAATTCTCTAAACTAAGGAAATTTATAAATGTGCTGAAGTAATTTCTCTTTAATCTCTGTGGTGATGGAGAAACTATGAAAACAGGCAATGTTTTCCTTTAGGTAGAATTAACTACAATATTTAGATGTCTCCTTCTGATTATGAAGTAAATTAACGTTACTTTAGAAGACAAGTTCATTAGCACAAGCACTGTATCCAGCAAGTTAGAAGGACCAGCTCAGAAAAAACATTATTAACTTCAAATCTGAGTTTTCAAATTTCTTCCATTACTTTTACTATTTCTTCCAATGCATTGACTAAATAAAACCAGAGAAAAGTAAGCCTAAGTCAAACGAATCTAACCCACTGTCCAATACCTACCACTATATGTCACCCAGCTGGGATGTTGTAATACCCTGGTATACCAGTCTAGGTCTCCACTTGACTCAGAGCTGCAAATGCTATACATCTTTTTCTTTTATCCAGTTGTGATTTATAGTTTTTACACAAAATTCACCCCCCCATTCCCTCCCAAAGAGCTCAAAATTAAAGAAATGAAGTAAAAAACTTGTTTAAAAGGAAGTTTATAACTATGATTGGCTGTAATAAATCAAATAATCATAGAATAGTTTGGGTTGGAAGGAACCCTTAAAGGTCATCTAGTCCAACCCCCCTGCAGTGAGCAGGGACATCTTCAACTAGATCAGGTTGTTCAGAGCCCCTGTCCAACCTGACCTTGAATGTTGCCAGGGATGGGGCATCTGCCACCTCTCTGGGCAACCTGTGCCAGTGTTCCATCAGCCTCATTGTGAAACATTTCTTCCTTAGATCTAGTCAAAATCTACCCTCTTTTAGTTTAAAATTGTTACCCCTGGTCCTGTTGCTACAGGCCCTGCTAAAAAGTCTGTCCCCATCTTTCTTACAGGCCCCCTTAATTCACAACATTGTCTTAACTACCACCAACAGTACAACCTGCCTAAAGGTGAGCAGTCAGCAATGCACTTCACTCCTGTATCAGCAAGTGTGCGTAAAAAAAGTCATGCCCCTTTCATACAATTATTTCCTTGAATTTTCTTTTGCTTTGAACTGTGGGTGCTGATACAGATATAATGAAGGTGGTAACTGCAGAATTTATCAAGCACTGAAAAGCAAGACCTTGCAAGGTTTTAAACTCACTTCACACATAATTAACAGTCAGCTAGAATAAAGGAGAAAAGTACTAGAATAACGGATGATTTGTTATATTATTAAATGAATACAACTATACAGGACAAATGTACAAAAAAAAACATCCCTCCGATAAAAAATGTCAGTTATATTTTGCTATCTTCAGTGAGTCATAAAAAGCAGAAATCAAAGCATATGACCTTCAAATCTGTTTTCTTTCTGGTGTTTAATTCTTGTATCACAATACGCTACAATTAGTTGGGCGAGGTCTTTGGTTTCAAGCGCCCTTTAGCCTTGTGCTTTTGTTAATCACTCCCACATAGATCGAATTCTTGTTAGTCTGCCAAATGTAGTAATTCTAGAATGGCACATTTCATACATGAAATCACTGTAAATGCCCATAATGTCAACGCCAGACTTTTTTTTTTCCAACTCATGCGACATACATGTTTTTCCCCATGTGTATTTCACTAAGATATTCCTTTAGAATTTCTCTAACATCAAAGCACTGAAAAGATAAAACGTATCTCCATGGCAACACAATCTTGTTAGCATAGTCTGAATGTAAAAAAAGAGGGAAAACAATTATTAATTCCCAAACAGTACTAATTTCTCTAATGGGTCTTTCCAAGGAGATAAATGGAAATTTATAGCCTTTTCCAGGGAAAAGTACTAAAGAAAAGTAGACAAATTTGTTCAGAGTTAATTAAAACGTGAATTTTAGATATGACTGAGTAGCATACTGTGCAACCCTCACACAGTCTAGATATTTTACAAGCTCTGACCTTATCCAGTATGAGGTTTTATTACAACTATTTTCCCTCGTCACATCACATCACTGACGATATCCTTTATTATGCAATTCTGCCATATGTTCAATATCCTACCTGTGCACTTCAGCTACAGAGCACCCTCTGAAAGCTGCCCTAAAAAAGGCCCACTTCTTTGGAACTAAGAAGTTGCCCATTAATTTTGAAAAATTGAAAATAAGTTGCTGATCCCTAGCAAGCTGGCTGGTGATCTGTCTGTTATTTGGAATCACTGCAGTTCACAGCCAGAACATATTAACTGTGTTATTATTTAGATTCACTTTATTCCTTCCCTTGCTACACCATGCAAAACATACACATAAACTAAGTGATAAACTCAAACTGAGACAGAGCTAATGTTTTACCTTTGCACAGACTGAAATGCAAAATTATTTTTTTGTTCCTAGTTCACTCTGTGGGTAATGCCAGCTTTATTCAGAAAAGCATACCTGAGTAGCACAAAGGAAGGACAGCTCTATTGCCTATCCTCATTGCTGCACACACCAGGCTAAGGAACCCAGGAAGGAAGGAGAAAAAAAATGCACCTTTCCTGACAGCAATCAAGCAATTGGTTGCAAAAATCTGCTAGGCAGCACAGCACAGCCAAGGAACGTGGCACAGGAAGCAAAGTGCCTACAGCATGACCATGAAGATGGATTAGAGAACTGAGAGGAGAACAGGTCTTGCCTGCAGCAGGGGACATGTTCTCTGAAGTGACAAGGTGAGGTTGCTTCCCAAGGGTCCTACAGGAAATTCATGCAATCCATAATGTCTCTGCCTGGCTGGACAGAAGACTGACAGGAAAGGAGCCACGCTGTACAGTAGGCAGGGTTAATTTATTTTCTTACTCCACCAAACCAAAGTTCCATCTATTTACAGAGCCACCTTACTCTAACTTAGAAGTTTAATAAAACCTACTTTAAAGATTAGGAGCTTTTTTTATTTTTTGGCATTAAGGAATAGACTGGGAACTCACATTTTAAAGCTCCAGCTAATTTGGAGTCTCAGCAAAAGCACATAAAAACATAGGCTTCTAGTGCAAAATGGTAGTGTAAATAAATCATATATATGCTGGTGACTACATAAATTACTGAAAATCAGCAAATAAACAGATTAAGGTGAATAATGCATTAAATTGCTCACTTGTGGCAAATATAAATCAGATTTTTCATTTGTATATTAATAAATTGCCAAGCTTCCTCAACCTATGGCACAGTAAAAATAAAAGATCATGAAGTCTGACCTGGAAAAAAATTCTTGCTTGTGATATCAAACAAGTGCATCAAGAAGATGTTTCTTCATTTTACAAGTTCACTAAACAGCTGAACAGCTAAATTCATATGTATTTATTCTACTGCAAGAAATTCAGGAGTCTCTCTAGATATGTCTAAACTTTAGGTTAAGAAATCATAAATGTTTCAAAACTTGCTATCAGCATAGCTGCGTAATACTCAAGGTCATTCACATTGAAGTTAATAAAACTGTTTTGTTCTAGTCTTTTTAAAAGCTAACTGATACGGTAAATTTTGCCCAAGGTTCATCACCAGTGTATCACTAGGACTTCTAATCTACAGGTGAATGTTTAAGAAACAATTAAAAACCACTAAGTAGAAAAATAAGAAATAAGCTCTTTAAAGTCCACATCTGTAATCAGGAAAACAACATGATACAGTTACTTTTGTTACTTCTGACATACGATCACAAAAGTATTCTTACATAATCTCAGTGAAGATACTCCTTTCTGCAAAAACTTACTTAACTGAGGATCAAAATCAAAAGAACACTACAACAAACATTTTGATTTCTAACTTCCGTCTCTGGGTTGGATGTCCTCTTGAACTTCGTCATCAAGTTTGATATTTTGGCCCATTTAACAGAAAACTGTCGGTCTACAGCTGTGATAGGGCAAATCATATTATCATATAAAATATATGCTTTGGATAAGTGTCTTACAGTCATTATACATTCTAACACATTCCAGACTAATTTTTCTTTTCTTTTGTGTTTTTTTTGTTGTTGTTGTTGTTGTTGGTTGGTTGGGGGTGGGGGGGGTGGGGGGTTTGGGGGTTTTTTTGGTTTTTTTTGTTTTTTTAAATCAGTAGTATCTATTATAGCCATAAAAGTCATCCCACAAGTCCTCAAACCTCTAAGCAAAAATTCTAAAGGGGGCATCTACTCTAAACACCCATTCCGTTCCTTTGCCAGAAGTGATCCAAACGTTGCTTGACTCGTATTAGCAGGGCAGAAGCACATGCCACAGAACATACAATTGGATTAGAAGAATTACACTGTGGAGTCACTCCAGAAAAATAAATTTGTTTTTCTTCATTCACCTATCTGTCCACATTTCACTAGAGACAGCTACACAAGTCATCCAGATCAGAAAAGCCTAAAAGGCCTGCATATTATCTACTCACTTCTATCTGGTATAACAGCTTCTGCTAACACCAGTGAGATGACACAAGCCTTCAATCTTTGCAAGCTGCCACTTTACCACAAAGTGATTGCTGTCATATGGCTCCACAGCATTTACATTTATTTGAAGCACTTAATCACTATGTTTGAAGTGGTCATCAAGACAGCTAGTATTACCTTTTGTAGACAAATATATTTAAACCAAAGTACACAATACCACATATCCTAATTTATATCTTCTAAGTCTGAACCTTGACAAATACGAGACCAAACCCAGCAGTCAATATACAGTCAACATGGAATTTCCCACTCAAGGGCTATGACTGAAATTACCAGAAGCCTACAACATTAGTTGCAACTCACACACTTAATAGATAAGCTGTTATTCACACAGGGAAATTTGCTGTACACTGCAAAGATATTTTGACATAATTTCTTTGGATCAAATATTTGCAGGTAAAGAGACAATAAATACCCCACAAACAACAGGTTTTTTAGAGCTTAATACATACAAGGCCACAGTCCCCAAACCTCACTGAACATGCAAGTAGACTAAAAATTAATTACTGTCGAAAAGATGACAAGACCTTGAATCATGTCGGATATACACTAGTTATTACAATGGAGAATGTTACTTACTGGACAACATCAGATTTTTGTCCCATTCCAAAACTTCCACTGAATACCAGGTTATGTTTTTAAAGATTTAGCAATGAGAAGAACAGATGAGGTTTAAATTTTTTTTCAGTATTTTTGACAAAGGAAGAATAAGGAGAAAGAACAGGTATCTCAAGAAATCATGGGTGCAATACAGTAAGAATTATTTTAAAAGCTTGCTCTTGGAAGTTACTGACTGATTCTAATTATCGGGGAGACAACAGTATGCTTTTACTAACTTGCAAGACTTACAAATCTTTATCTCTAAAATCCATATTAGAGTATTTACTTAACATTAGACAGAAGAAAAACTTCGTTTGACAAGAAACACACATTATAAACAATTCAAGACAGAAAACAGGCTTCAGTTCAAGACAATTCAAGCTGAGTTACAAGTAAAGCAACACATAAAATGTTAGTTTTACACTAATTTTTCAATCCACTTTTTTTTTTTTAAACTTACCAACTCTGTACTAGCCCAACTGAAGGTCTGTTAAGTAAGTTATCAGGCAACAAATTGACTTCTCTCATGGTGTTAGCTAGTCGCACAGGAAGTTCTTTCCGCAGAAACATGTATGAAGTCTTCTCACATGCATTGTCACGACCTGTTAGAAGGAAGGAAAAAAAACAGTCCATTGCAGCAGATCAAATTTTAGACTTCACAGTGCTAGAAGAAAAAAAAAAAATCACTTCTGGAAGTAAAAACAGTTTAAAAGTAATTTCTTTCAGTACCCATCTTCACTTCCCTCCCACTCCCAAGACACACATTATACTTTTACCTTCCTAGAGCTTAACCCCTTTTATCTGACATTCTTCCTCATTTCACATCATCTCATCCTCTCTCCTATAAATAAAAAAGATCTCTCATCCTCTAAATAAAAATCAAATACTAAAAACTTGATATTAGCTGGAAATAAGACCTCAAAATACTAGTTTTTATCAGTGTGACTTTTCTACTAAAGTGAGCTTTTAAAAAGTGTGTGCCACACACACAATGGAGCTAAGAAGTGAAAGAAGTGAAAACAAAGGGACAAAACAGAATGGCAACAGCTAGCTGGTGTTGCATGTCTCAATCAAAGCTCTTCAAACCTACTAAGTAGTTAAACATTTCAACAGCACCTGGAAAGACCAGCAAAGGTCATCACCCCTCCTAGGACAAGTTGCTCACTAGCCACCCGGAAGCAAAGTGCAGTACTCATCACCACACCTCAATTTGGAAAAGCTGTAGCTGAGATTATCTTGGACTTTCACTTTTAAAACAAATTTTTATCAATCACAATATTTTGAAAATAAAATAAAATAAAAACCCAAACAGTCAGAAAGCAAATAAGAGGGATCCAGCAAAATAACAATACTTTGCTGCAGACCTAGCTGGAGCAGTGATTATTCTCTGGAGCCACTCTACATGAACCAGAAGACTGACATGACTAATAGCATTCTTAAGCTAAACCAGTTACTGGCAATACCTATAAAACTTTAACTATAAATATTTGAAAGTATGAGATGTTAAGACTCTTGCCCAAATAGTTCAGATGGAAGATCAGACCTGACTTGACATACTTGTTTCTATTTTGCACATTTCACAAGTCGGGGAACTCCGCACCATAACCAATTTCTGAAGAGTCCGGGTAAATTAAAAGAAAAACATCCATGTTTTACTCGTAATGAACAGTCAGTATTCTGCCTTCATCTAAAAAGACAGCAAATGTCTTTTGTGATGATAACCAGTACAACTGCCTGCAAAATTTGTGAGTGAAGGCATAATACAAGAGCTAAATTATGTTCAAGCAAACCAGAAAGTGTTAAAAGCACTACTAGGCACATAATCACTGAGATTTGCAATTTGAAAGACTCAAGTACAATGCAGCCAGCACAATCAAGGTGATACTTTTTAAGACAGTCCCATTATAATCAGCTGAACAGCAGAGTTTTCACCTTCTTTGCATAGGTAACATGCATTGATGGATTAGTTCCCAAACCATAACACCAGCTTGGGGGAATATGCAGGAAGGATTAGTTTCCCTTTCTTCTTGTTCATTTAGGTATCATCAATCAGTGGATCATTAAATCTATTACTGTCAGCAATTCTATTATTATTCTTCCAGCAAACATTTGCACCTATTTTACTTATTTGCATTTTCACATCTTCAATTACAAATACACACATCCTGTCAAAATTAGACAAAGGAAACAAGACATTACATTATTGTTTTCTGTGAAAGCCAGTAATGTTTTTGGAGTTCAATCCTTCAACTAAGTCAGATACCAATTCACCTACAATAGAGAATAGAGCCACCTGTTTGCTCACAAGTCATTCTACATAGTAGGTCCTTAGGAAGATGGCTGGACAGCAGGAGAGACTCTCTGACTAGCTCACACTACAACTTCTGGGCTGGAAAAACCCTCAGGAAGAACAAAGACAACAACTGATTCTTCCCAAGAGTGACTGAGAGCAAGTTTACTTATTTTCTCGGCAATAAAAAGCAAAAGAGAGGAAAGACAGCCGAGACAGAGAATGAGGAAACGGTGAACAGAACCCACAGCCTGTGGGAGTCTGTGAAAGGGCATGGGGGCCCTTCACAGACACAGTCCCCAGGTTTGCGCAAGGCAGACAACAAAAGCTGCTAGACTGGAAAGCAGGACTGGCAGAAGAGACCCACTTCCTCTCCTCTCATCAGTAAGGGCACATCTCTACTCAGTCTGTCTCACACCAGTAGTTCTAAACTGTCTTTTTAAGGAGTTGCCGTGCTGTAATGTACAGCTATGTTTTAGGTACAGAGCCCTTCAGGGTCCCTTTGCATGATCAGGGCGGGAAAAGGAAAAGAAGTTTTGTTTCAAGCCTAACTTGAAGGCTTGACTCACCATAACTTCAGTACATCTTTTTGGTTTGGGGCACGCAGTCAGAATATCAGCTGCTTAGCTGTATGCCATTTATCCAAGAGCCTCCAGAGAGCTGCTTTGGCTTCTAGCGTAAGGTCAGTTATCTGCTTGCCAAACAGCACGTGCAGGGGAGGAGAAAATGACTGTTCACCAGGATCAGTAATAATTAGCCATTCTTCAGCTTTTGAAGCAAAAAGCACACGGTGTCCTAACAGTTGCTCCTTGGCTGCTGTTCCTCACCGCAACACCTGTACAGCCACATTCGTCAAAAAGAGGGACATTCTACTAAGTACAAAAAATAAAAGCTGAGTCTGTAAGTCGAGTATTTTCTTAATACAATTTATTATGCACAAGTCCAAAGTGAAAGTGAAACTTCGAAAGAATCTCTCCTTGATTTATACTGCAGCCCCCAATAAGTTACTCAATAATACAAATACGACGTGCTTACCTTTGTATGAATTCAAACAGAAGAAAGAATACAGTAATTCTACACCTTAGTGTTGACCACACTGCACTAGGAATGAAGGACTGTGATTAGCTTTATTTCCAGAAACAAGGGTTGCTGTGTCAGACAGTTGTTTAATTATGGTCCACTGAAGACCTACAGTAGCAGCAGACTTCAAGGCAGAATGTAATGACACAGAAGTATAATGCTAACACAGCAATATAAAATACTAGGAGTACAGCTTTTGTTATAAATTACTAACAGGAGTCCCACTGCTTTTATAACCTGAAGCAACACACTGCAAATACAGCTTTTATCTTGTGAAATGACATGAAATTAACATTCATTTTTAACTCTGAGGAGTTGTGATTTTTTTGCCTATAAATCACTGAATGAACTACAGGAATACTGTGGAAGGGGCTGCTCAGAAGGTGCAATGTGAAGATCACTGGCATAAAGAAACAGCTTAACCTACATTTTTTATGTGTAAATTTACTGCCTGGAGTAGTTCTACAGACATCAATGCAACTTCTGTTTAAATGCTGTACATAATTTTCTTGCAGAGACAGGATATAAATAGGAAAAGCATTCAAGAGTAAGAGAGTAGGACAAGGGGTAACAATTTTAAACTAAAAGAGCGTAGATTTAGACTAGATACAAGGATGAAATTTTTCACAATGAGGGTGGTGAAACCCTGGCACAGGTTGCCCAGAGAGCTGGTAGATGCCCCATCCCTGGCAACATTCAAGGTCAGGTTGGACGGGGCTTTGAACAACCTGACCTAGTTGGAGATGTCCCTGCTCATTGCAGGGGGGTTGGACTAGATGACCTTTAAAAGGTCCTTCCAACCCAAACTATTCCATTTTTCTATGAAACAAAAAAATGCAGGGTCCATCTCAGAACAGCCATCCTGCCATCAATGTCCAGCAACAGACTGAGCTCCAAGGTGGGGAAGTAGGACCTCACTGTTCAACTAGTGACAAAACAGAATCTACACTGCTAGAGACAGAAGAGTTTCTAATAAGATTATCCATACAACATTCTCACCTTGATACTAGACCTATGGAAAGACCTTTGCCTTCACTTTTACTGTCCACTACTCCATTATTTAACTGTTAGTGATTAATTAGGGTTCTTTTCCGTCTTGCCTTCTTTCTATCTATGTTTTTCTAAGTAAAATGAAATGTTGACGTTAAAAACAGCTAATTCAAAGACTTTTTCAAAGTTTTAGATTCAACTTTCTCTGAATGTTGGATGCGCTTCCATTAAAATGTTACATCTTTAATAACTAAAAATTTATGCATAAATTTTCTGTTCATGCTGAGATTGAGTTATTTCAATGTAGGACAAGGTTATCATTTCATCCTAAAGAGTGTTCCGATACAAATATATACACACATTTTCTTTAAATGAAGACTTACCTGTTGAGGTAGCATAGCATTTTCTACAGATACATGATGCACCTCTGCTTATTTGTCAAATACTTAAATTTAGATTTCAAGCACTAGTAACAAATCAGCACAACAGAATTGTTCAACTTGTGGTCTTACTGCTTAAAAGTAAAGCATTTGAGAAGATTTTAAAGCAGGTGGGGGTTTTGTTTTGGTTTGGTTTTTTTAAGATTTTAAAGCAGATATAAGTTTTGGAGTGATATTTCAAGATAGTGAAAATCTTCTGCAAGTCAGAAGTTACGGAGATTTTCATTTTGAGAAGAACAGCTAAAAATTTATTTCCTTAAACTGGCAGCTGCATAGGTTGCCAATGTCAGTACCTGATTTGTGGATCAGCCCACATGCTACGCTATACTATGAAAGAAACACCAAATGAAGCAGGAGTTTGAAGTTCCCAATGCCATGTATCAGAGATTAGCAACACCAGAAAGGAGAGAATGCCCAAGAAACCAAAGCACCTGTTAGTCTTGGATCCTCTACAGCTTACCAAAAATCCTGAATCCTCTTTCTTGAATTGACTGTTTCTAGCTACACATCTGTTGGAAATGTTTCATTAAGCTGTGTAACAGATCACCCTTCAATATCTTGCTACTTGTGAGAACACAGACCAACAGTCCAAGTCTTCAGATCCTTTCAAAAGCCAACAGAATTTCACTGCATATTTTAGGTAGTCCTGAACATATTAATATAAAAAACAAAAATGAAGGAAAATACACACTTGTGGAGATACATAAATCCACCAGGAATAATTGTTCTCATCTCAAACTTCTGCACTGTTAAAGATTCTGATTTCTGAGGTACGTAAGCTGGTAGACACCTAAGTGCATCAGAAATGCAATTATTTCCGTTTTTCACAAGTTCTGCATTGATTTTTGTGAGGATAAAACTCTGACAGAGTTCCACAGAAGAATTAAGCAATATTCTGCTTTGTTAACACCCTTGTGAAGAATGAAGGACAGATATTACAGACATTGCAAATTTGGACCTTTCATTAAGTATGCAAGTTAATCTCTAGAATTAATTATACCTCATTAAAACTCCTTCTGTCTAACTTGATAATCAATGTTTAATGCAGGCAGAACAGCCAAAAAAGGACATTCTAGTGGACAGCATTGGGGTTTTTTTCCATACATATACATTTATATAACCAAAAACACACAAAGCAAATAGATCTCTACCTTCTGGATAATGGAGATCACACACACAAAAATGAAGTTCTTTAAAAGCATGCTTTTTAAAAACTGAATTAAAAAAATGAAACTGTTAGAAGACTACTCAAAGTGAAACACTTCTTATCCACAAAGCCAAGAAGAAAACAAAGTAAGACATGACATGATATATGGGTTTCACAATTTTACATGCACCATCAACATTTATTTTCTAGTGCTTGCAATACAGCGATACTTGATTTCAGTTGAACAATAATTCAGTTTTGTTGCTTTAAGTCGAAAAATTGTGCAGACCAAATTCTTAAATCAGGCACTGAAACAGGTTTCCTTCAATGAGTATCACGTTAAGGTAACACAAAGAACCAACCATACAGCATACTACCTCTTTGCTGTAGGTCTACTCTGCTCTAGGGAACAAAGCAGCCCCGCACTACTACTCATGTAGAAAATAACCCTATAAAGTAATTCTGGTTTCTAAGGGGCTAGATTCTAATTCAGAGTCAAGAGGCTAGATTATCTTTAGATTTTCACTCTTCTTAATGAAAGTTATATTTTCAAGCTGTTTAAGAAACTCCCAGATCATACCTATGGTGCTTACAACTTAAACCCAGAATTTGACCAAAGAGGATGAAGGGAAAGCACATGTAAAATAACCCACTCTACTCAATACTGGTGAGACTCAGCTGGAGGATTACACCAATTTTTGAGCATCTTCAGAAAGGGTATATGGTCCAAGCAGAAATCCAGATGACCACAACAGTAGAACAGTCTGTGATAAAAGGATGAATGAATTTGACTAGATTTACCTGAGAAGGAACAGATAAAGAATACTGCAACACTCTTCAAAGCATTACAGCTTACTACAGAGAAGGCAGCAGTAACCTAGTCAGTCCATCAAGGACCAAACAAGTATTAGGCTCAAACTGCAGAAAATTCAATTCATAATTTGACAGATGGTAAACACCATAAAAAACAGCAACCTGCTGCTTTTTTGCCATCTCTTTTACGAGTGAAGTTAGACATCTGCCCAAAATTACATTAAACTAGCTGATTCAGTCTCTGAACTGGAGATTTGACTGAACACTGCCTAACATTCTTTGTAGCCTTAATTCTCTCATGACCCAAGTGGAAGAAGGTGGTCACCACATATCTTGTCAATCACCTGCAAAAAGAAAGCAGTGCTGTTTCACACACAAAGAGAAACAAGCAAAAAGTGAGAACTCTGAAGCAAGTCAAAGTTAGCAAAAATGCAGCATGGATTGTGTAAATTAAATTATACAATAGAAGTTACTTTGACAGAAAAATGGCGACAAAATGCAAGGTAGTTGTGAAGGAAGTCTTCAAATTATTTCAAGTATTTAAAAAAATATTTCAAATAATCTTCAAATTATTACTACTACATGTATACCTAGCGCAAAAACTGAAAGTGTCAAGTGTCACCACAGTAGGTCTTTAAAAAGGCTTTGAAAAAAAAAGTTTGTTCAATAAATGCTCTACTGTCTTCAACATTCTGAACAATCTTACCTGTTTGAGCTAGTCAGTTACCCTACACAAAAGCCATATAGAAAAGCCCATGCTCCATCTCCCCTCTGCCACCTCCAAATCTGCAGTTCAAATCCAGCACCAAAGAGAGACTGTGATGCCAATCTTCAGATTCATTTAAGTACAAGTCAGTACTTATGTAACAGGCTGACAACAAACACAGCCTTCAACATAGTGAAAATGAGAAGTTACATCAGTTGAACACGGATCTAAGCAGTGATTCCTGGACTTTGCATCAAACTAAGGTCAGTGAAGAATATTCTATGGACAACATTCCCTATAACAGCCTTATACACAATAGAAACAAGCCAGGATTTGTCACTACACTGGAAATGGTACCTCCACAAACATTGCTGCATTTGGAATGGTCACCATACACGAGGGAGAGACACTCTTTAAATTATGGTATATTTGCTTATGCAGTGAAGTATGACACACCTGAAGAACTGATTTGACTGTCTTTGCTCAATTTTAAGTCAAGAATATAGGTAAACTTCTTCAAATATAACAGTAAGATATTAAGATTTCGGAAGAAGTTCACCCAGAAGGTGGCATTTAATATTAAAATAAATTTTCTTAGATGTGAAAAGGTGTTAGACATTTCCACCAAAAATAAATTATGCCACTTATTCAATGAGACAGGTATCAGAGGAAAAAAAAAAAGGATAAGAAAACACATAAATAAAACATGATCCAGAAGCTTCAAGGTAACGCAGGTCACAAAAGCAGGCCTGAATACTTTAGGTCTTCTAAATGCAATACCATCAGAGGGGAAAAGATTAGAAGTGGAATGTTTGGGGGTTGTACATCAATATTATCACTGGTGGACCTGCAACACAAGGGAAATTCAGGAAGCAGAGCTCTACTTCCAGGCAGTTTTCTCTACTAATCTGTTTTTCCCCCACTGGGATACAAGTCTTCCCTGAACATTTACTCGTCTCTTCCCTCTTGTTGTCTTTCACCTTTTACCCCATAGCACTAAGAAATGGAAAACAAATGTGACATTGATAACAAGACCCACTCAGGCTCTAGGGATCATATGCCTGTAGCATGTAGGGGGAAAAAAGAAGTATTTTTCAATGACAAGGAATGAACATTCACCACAGTGCTCCCTTTGATCCAGTATCTTTTCAGTTCCTCCCATGGCACTGATGGAATTAGGCAACTGTTGCAAAGCTGAACCTAGAGAAAACTTTTGTTCTGGGTGCTGCAACAAGAGGCACAAACAATGTAGAGGCTCTTCATAGACATGCAACAGACCCTGATTCAATTCTGGCAAATTTTACAAATTGCCAGAGCAATACTATGCTGTCCAAGATTCAGGTTACAAAAGGATTAGTTCCATACAGAAGGTTGTACACAAACCTCAACTTTGCTGCAGAAGAAGGCAGAATCTCAGCATGAGACCATGAGCTCTGGCTCCTCCAGAATATTATCAAATGCTCAAAGTGTAGCTGCCAGATTCCCACATTCATGAAATACCCATTTGAAAACAGACTACGGTAGTAGTCCTTCACAGATGATGATCAAAGTCATCTGCTTTGAAAACCTAATATGGCTGTCACATCCCTAGCAGGTACTGGACTGCCAGAGTCACATCATAAAAGCATCAGTTTCTGAGTATTAATGCTTATCTGTGAGAGTAGACAGGAAAAGGAGAAATTAAGCTCTTTTTAGTATCTTCACTGCACCCAGAGGTCTAGTTCCCTCCATTAACAATGTATCTAACACCAAGCTGAGACACTAGGTACCATGCTACTTCAAGACTCAAAAGCAGCGGTCCCACCTGTTATGTCTGAGAGGCAGGACTCCATTAAGAATCCATAAAAACAAGATCAGAAGCCTTTCAACCTCCTACACCTGTGAAACTACTACTATTGCTTCTATCTATGGCAAAATAAAGGAAGACAGGAAGGCAGGTGTGATCAACCATACCTGCCCTCTTGAGCTTCCAGAATGCTTTTTAGCTCCTGTACAGGCAAACACAAAGTGAAACAGAGGGATGGAGAAATAGTCAAAAGAATACCTACAAAAAGAAGTGAAAGCATCAGAGTGGACTGAGGAAAGGCTAAAACTAACAACTTGCTACTGAAGCTAGGAAAACAGAAGTAAAGAAGGATCGATGAATTCCACTGATTATGCACCATTTCAGGAGGATGTGCTATATATTAAAAGGCAAACAAGCTATTGCTTGCACAGCCTCAATAAATGTGGCTACAAAAAACCCTACCAAAACAACTCCAACTGCAAAAGCATTCCTATTCCCCGACAGAAATAAAGACATTTTCAGCATACTCTCTAGGTATTTATCTCACCAACCACTAAAAATACCAATCCCACAAAAAGCATACAGGGTTGGTTTGTTTGGTAAAAGGCAGGGCTTCATAAAACCCAGTGAAGACAATGAAGCAAAGAACACACAACACATAATTGGAGATGCTGACTCTTGCTGGCCTTCACTCCCTACCACAGGCTGCCTCTAAGGAAGCTGTACATTGAAATTGGATTCCCTTTTCCGACCTACCACGTTGTGCTACAGGATAGCAACCACAGCCTGTGCAGCTGTTCCAACACAGATAGCCAGCGGATGGCCAAATTTAAGGATCTGGCCCACACTAACCTCAGCTATTCAGCCTCTTTTTAGACAACCCAAACCTAAGCTTCAGCCCAAGTTCCATCACTGCTCTCTAAGGCTACTTCTACCAACACGTACAATTTTTTCAGGAAAGTGCCCTGTTTTAAGGACATGCTTTCACTTGGCACATATGATCAGCATATTAAGAGACTGATTCTATGTCAGTAAGGAAATTGGAGAAACTCTGAAGTTTCAAAAAATGAAACTTGAAGAATTGAGGACAGGAAAATATTTTTTCAATCTTACTGAACTATAATAAACAGATCACTTTTTTGAAGTCTGCACAATTAAGTTTTGTTAAACAGCTACTTCCAGAAAACCAGCTAAAACCAGAGGAATTAAAGTCTGCAAGTAAGCTTTCCCACATAACTTGTTTCTGTTCTTCAGTCCAGTTCCCATGACTTAGTTGTACCTTTGCAGTCTAAGTGAAAGCACACTGACAGAGGTACACCGGGTTGTCTCAGTCTAAATTATTTACGTTCATAGATGAGAATTTAGTTGTTAACACTGTACGATCATTGATTTCCACACTGTGCCATTTCATTTCCAAGCACAACCCAAACTGGCAAGCTCACATGCTAGTTAGCTTTCCAGTTAAACTTTCCAACAGTCATGTGACACAGCATATAGATAAATTACCAGAGCTGAAGTACAGAAGCAGTTCAGCTTAATATACCATTTCGGATTTATGCAGCTGAACGAAGAATAGATTCAAGTATGCTTTGACTGCCAAGTGAACTGCAGCATTTACTTTCCATTCCAAAGGAAAATTTCAGGACACCATTCACTAATGAGAATGCATTAGCCTATATTCTCTTGTCTAAATGACCAGACCAAATTCCTTTGACAAGCCACAAGTCTAGACTTCAACTCAAGAAGTTCAAAATTAAATAAGTATAACTACCCTTCAATTTGCACACAGAAAAAATATACTTATCTCCATTTATTTCCAAAATCTCTGAAAGAGTCAGCTTCTTTATGTCTTATCTGTATTAATTACTATGGCCATAAAGATGAATACCACTGCCGCCACTAGAAAGTTCGTATTTTCATGTGAATGCAGGTTAAGGACAAAATGTCAGACAGCTGTCATTAGCACAACTGCACAGCTCACTATGGATGAAATCATAACATTTATAATTACATTAGCTATACACTAACGTAGTAACAAATAATGTAGTAATAATAATGTAATAAGTTACAATATGTAACTTGTGAACTCCAGTAAGCCTGTTTGAAGTAAATTGTGATTCTGCCCCTCTACTCCACTCTGGTGAGACCCCACCTGGAGTCCTGTGCCCAGCTCTGGAGCCCTCAGCACAGGAAAGACATGGACCTGTTGGAGTGGGTCCCGAGGAGGGCCGGAAAAATGATCAGAGGGATGGAACACCTCTCCTGTGAGGACGGGCTGGGAGAGTTGGGGTTGTTCAGCCTGGAGAAGACTCCGGAGAGACCTTAGTGCAGCCTTCCAGGACTTAAAGGGGGCTTGTAAGAAACATGAAAACAGACTTTTTAGCAGGGCCTGTAGCAATAGGACAAGGGGTGATGTTTTAAACTAAAACAGAGCAGATTCAGACTAGATCTAAGGAAGAAATGCTTCCCAATGAGCGTGGTGAAACACTATCACAGGTTGCCCAGAGAGGTGGTGGATACCCCATCCCTGGCAATATTCAAGGTCAGGCTGGACGGGCCTCTGAGCAACCTGATCTGGTTGAAGATGTCCCTGCTCATTGCAGGGGGGTTGGACTAGATGGCCTTTAAAAGGTCCCTTCCAACCCAAACTATTCTATGATTCTGTGATTCTGTGAATGGTCCTCTGAATGAAACTGACAGTGCTGGAAAGCAGCTTAACTTATTACTGAACTGGAACAGATAAACAGAAGGAATTAACAGATGCACAACACACTGTAAATCTACCAGTCTTCACCAAACTGCAACCATTAATTGTAACTCTTAAAGCCACAGCCTTCCACTCACTGAAAGGACCCAAGGGAAGACGTCTCTCAAGAAGAATGGTTTACCAGGCAACCACTTGTAAAAGCTGTAAACCAGTACCACATATTAAACAAACCTACCCAAATTAAAATAAAAGCAAGAATTTTAAAAATAAGCTTCTCTGCTCTACAACTAATATCAAACTGCTTACCACTCAGTTCTGATGAAATACCTTTTTGAGTGGTTTTTTTAATGTATTTTAAAGCGTTTGCCAAGAGAAAGCACAGTAATCAAAAGAATTTATAAAGTTTAATGCGGAGGTGCTCAAGCAATTACCCACAGGCAGTATTTTTTAGACCACTTCACATAGGTTGCCTTTCCTTAGGACATTTTGGGAGTAGGCTGGAAGTCGGATGAATGATTTTAGCAGCTAAGCTTTGTCTTGCCTGTATCACAGACACCCCCCCACAGTACGACAGGTGAAGAGCCAAGATGTTTGTAGGAGAAACCATCGCCTAGATCAGGTTCCTGATCCTAGAGTTATCCATACAACCCAAGGCCTCCTTCCCTAACGAAGTGCAAGCAGCCTCTAAAAAAAGTGGCTCTTCAGACTATATCAGCTCCTCTTCCACTAACACTCCCAAGACCTCAGCAGGGCATAGTCCAAGAGCAGGACAGAGGTGTACATACTGTGCAGCACATCACATTGCCTACACTGTGAAGGGGCTCTATGGCTTTCAAACAGGAGACCTTGGACAAAACAAATTTACTGTGTTGTTCCAGTGAGGCTCGGAATTTTAAACCCAATTTGAAACTTTTTTAATGTAGATGAGGCTTAAAACACCAAGCTAAAGAAATCTTATTCCCCATTTGTTACTCTCTGATCAGATTCTGTAACAATAAACTGACCAGAAAAGACTCAATTTTGCTCCTTTGAGCTTATAATCACCTTCCCCCCCCCAAAAAAGGTGAAGATCTAGTTCACATTGAGGGTTGAAATTAGATACTCCAGATTTTTAACACTCTCCCTAAGCTCTCACAGCTTTGACAACTTCCTCCCTAACTTTTATGGAAAACTTCCATAATATACAAATCTCTGCTCTATCCTTCAGTCCCTGTTAACTTGCCAAAGAGAAAGACATTCCAAATCTCCAGCATAAATAAAATTAACATTTATGAGCAAAGACTCACACAGTTAATACCAATTACATAAAAATACTGCCAATGCCACATGGTCCAGTTTCCCTTCTGGAAACTGGAATTGGACTATTACCATCTTGTTGCAAAATGCTTTGATGATTAACAAAGCACACTGCAAAAAATATTAGAGGATTCCTCTATGACACTGCTAGTTACCAGGGTTTGAATGTGTTTATCCAGTCTGTAAAATCTTTAGGAAAAGCGTAAACAAGGACTAAAACAAAGAAGTAGCAGTTAAAATGTAATTTTTTTTTAGAAAAAGTCATTTTGTAACTTTTTTACTTTGCCTCTTTCTCTATTTATACAGTCTTTCTAATTCTGAAAAATATCAACTAAAATTTGCACAAGTATATTATTTTAAGGAATTAAGCCAGTGGAAGTGTTTACAATACTGTGTTACTTATTTTACATTGACTACAAACTAATGTGACAGTATATATATACACACACACACACGCCCACAGAGTAAGAGTAGCCTCTTCCCAGGCAAAGAAAATAATTTAAACAGGGCAAAGAAACATGTAAAAGACAAAGTCACATTTACATAGAAAGGTTCAGAGGAAAAAAGCATCACTATAGTAGTCTCTTATAACACACAAAGCATCAGAAAAACTACAGAAATTGTGTATCTCAGAGTCACAGTTCAGTGCTCTAGTCCATTCTTTCAACCTACTACTCCAAGAAGAAAAATTACATTTAACTGACTCCAGGAACACCCACAAAATCATAAACATATTTTTAAAAGGATAAGCAGCCTATAAAATACATTAGCAATTTTGGGGAAAAGGTAGGTTTTAAAAAACACTAATATATTAAGGATAACTGGCATCAAGAAAAGCTGCTTTAATATAGTAACTATGGAATTAGATAAAACAATTCCTAAATCTATGCCTAATTCTATTACAGATTATATTGTTTCAGACCATGAGGAATGGAGAAATACTACTCTCTCTCTCTCCACAGAACAGCACTGTGAAGACCAACGACTGCTAGTGAAACGTAAAGTCTATATGGAGTGTTCTTCATAAACCTGTGTACTGCGCCTGGCTGGGATGGAATCATCATTCCTCACAGCAACCCATGAGGTGCCAGACTTTGGATTTGCAACTAAAACAGTACTGATGACACACCTGTGTTTTGGCTACTGCTGAGTAGTACTTGCACTGGGCCCCCACCCCAGTGAGTAGGGTTGGGGGGTGGGTAAAAAGCTTGAAGGGGACAGAGCTGGGACAGTGGACCTAAGCTGGCCGAAAGGATGTTCCATATTACACGACGTCATGCCCAGCAATAAACAACTAAGCGGCTCTGTCTCCCCAGACAGCCATTACACCAAGACCAGCTGGGCATCAGCCTGCTTGTGGGAGGTGCCGAGTGACTGCCTTTGCATCACTTCTTTCTCTTCCTCTTTCCTTCCTTATTAAGCTGTCTTTATCTCGACCCATGACTTTTCTCACTTCTGCTCTTCCTATTCTCTACCTCATGCCAATGTAGGGTAGGTGGAGGGGGGCAAGAACCTGCATGGGGGATCAGCTGCTGGATGGGGTCAACCCACCAGAACACTGCATATCTACTATATAGCAATCTCATTTCAAAGTTATTCCATAGTTTCTTGCATGTTTGTTTTTTTTTTTTAAATGAAGAATTTCACATGGGACTGTGATGAAACTTTATAAAGAGTCAGGTACAGCATCTACTGCTACTGCCTTAGCAAACATCAAATTAACCTGGAAAACAGACTACCTGAACACAATTCACAGAATCATAAAATCACAGAATAGTTCGGGTTGGAAGGACCTTTAAAAGCCATCTAGTCCAACCCCCCTGCAATGAGCAGGGACATCTTCAACTAGATCAGGCTGCTCAGAGCCCCATCCAACCTGACCCTGAATGTTGCCAGGGATGGGGTATCTACCACCTCCCGGGCTTTCCTTCCTTATTAAGCTGTCTTTATCTCGACCCATGACTTTTCTCACTTCTGCTCTTCCTATTCTCTACCTCATGCCAATGTAGGGTAGGTGGAGGGGGGCAAGAACCTGCATGGGGGATCAGCTGCTGGATGGGGTCAACCCACCAGAACACTGCATATCTACTATATAGCAATCTCATTTCAAAGTTATTCCATAGTTTCTTGCATGTTTGGTTTTTTTTTTTTAAATGAAGAATTTCACATGGGACTGTGATGAAACTTTATAAAGAGTCAGGTACAGCATCTACTGCTACTGCCTTAGCAAACATCAAATTAACCTGGAAAACAGACTACCTGAACACAATTCACAGAATCATAAAATCACAGAATAGTTTGGGTTGGAAGGACCTTTAAAAGCCATCTAGTCCAACCCCCCTGCAATGAGCAGGGACATCTTCAACTAGATCAGGCTGCTCAGAGCCCCATCCAACCTGACCCTGAATGTTGCCAGGGATGGGGTATCTACCACCTCCCGGGGCAACCTGTGCCAGAGTTTCACCACCTTCACCTCCAGCGTTCTCCCCAATTACTCTAAATTATCTCAGTATCTTTTTCACTTCTTTTCTACCCCTTGACTTTTCACCTTAGCTGCTATTTGTACTGCAACCCGAGATATATGTCCTTGCTTCCAGTTTCCATATGATTCTTTTTTAATGAACAGTATTTCTGGAATTCCTAACACTGCTCTACTGCTCTCTTCTCCCTGCATCAGAATTTCTCTTTCAGAAATAAACAGATCATCTTGTATTCCTTATGCCTTAGGAGAGACCCTACCTACATATTTTCTTAGCTTGTAAAAGTTATGCTACTTAAAAATCACTAGCTGTCATTTCTTCTATTCCTGAGGGGAAGCAATGCTATCAATTCTTGATCATTTTAATAAAAATTTAATTAAGTTTCTGATTTTCAAGCACTTCCTTATTAGTGCAAATCTAGTCCAAAGCAGGCACTTCAACAATTTTAGCTGTTTCTGGAAGAAAAAGGTATTCCAAACATTCTTAGATCTTCAAGAACTGCAAATCCTATCTTTTTGTCCTTCCAGAAAGTAGTTTTGTCAAGTTACCAATTTCTGTCAAGCTGTATTCTCTATCACTTCTGTTACTTGCTAAAATAAAACACTAAAAAAAAAAGACCCACCAAAAAAAAAAAAAAAACAACAAAAAAACACACAAAAACAAAAAACCCACATTGTTTACTGCTGCATATAGTTTAGGCATTCTTGTCCCCTTTTCTGTCACCAACACACATTCAACTGTCTGCTTCAACTCCAAATCAACTTCAGCAAAAAAATGCATGAGAATGAACACACGTGTACATGTGCAGCATAACATCACCTCTTTTTCTGAGCACCTGAAGGCAGAGGACTGAAGCAGCACCTTTGGTCAGTCCAAAGACAAACAGAATGCAAACCAAGAAATTTTCAGCCATTTAGGGAAACAAAACACTATCAATCCCACCAGTTGGAGGATGCTTACTTGCAGACTACTAGCCTATGCTTGCAGGAAACAAACAGCCAGTCAAATCACCTACTGAAGGCAGAATTTCCTGTGCTTAGTCTTTATGATATAAAAAAAAAAAATATTGCCTTGGTGATCCAGTTCAATCATTCACAGCAACTTACAGAATTTGTACAATAACTATGCTAAAACACTGAATTCAGAATATATGAAGTCTCAATTATAGAAATTAAATAAGTGTTCCTTTACTGCATAATCAAAATAGTTTAAAATTTAAACCAAAGCTGATTTTTTTCTTGAGAACTTTGCAAAACTTAATAACGAAGATTCAACTAGCAGCACAAAATTTGAAAACAAACCTTTTCTGAAAAAAAAAAAAGCAACCATCAAGCAAGCACACTTAATCCCTGAAACAGCCTCCAAATGTGATTGATACAGATAATTCTGTAAACAAAATGGACCACAGTCTAATACTACATAGTACTCCAACACTCACACACAAAAATATCTCTACCATATCACAGCTTTTTTTTGAACCAAGTTATCTAATCATAATGACTCTCCCAGACCTTCACAACAATCAATGTTAGGCCTTATAAAAACCTTCAATGTTATATTTGGTATTGGAATATCACTGCCTGTCAGAGACTGGCAGAGTTGTAAATAGTAACAGGTTATAAATAACAGTTGAATCAAATAAAGGCTTCTAGCTACTTGCTGTGCTACAGCCCATTCAAAGAAAACCCTTTTTTATATTGCATGCAAACTTTATCCACGCTTAGATTTAGAGAATGAAGAACTGGATACAGAAAAGCAATAACCCCAAAATAATTCAAGAACAAAAGCAGATAGACAAGCCAATTTTGTCATCTGTGACAAAAGGCTCACCTTTCAAGGTAAAACCAAAACAGCAGTAAAATTATTCTATTTGAATGTTGGGCAAAACTCCTATCAGGATTCTATTTAAATCCCTAACAGACACACCTGAAGAATAATATTGAAAATCCTGGAAAAGCTAAACAAGTTCATTCCATAGTATTTTCATAAGTCTTGAAATAACTCATTTAAAGAATGTGTTGAACTTCACAAAATCAAGGCAAAATACTCCATCACAATGTATAAATACCTCATAGTGAAAAAATTCCAGGCATCAAAGGATCCCAACCTACCAATGAAAACTATAACAAAATTGCTGGTTGGAAGCTGAAGCCAGTCAGATGAAAATAAAAGACAGTACTGTCTGACTAGCATTCATCTTTCTGATCTGATTCAGTGGTTAGCATTCATGTCAACAGGAAAATTTTTCTGAAGATACATTTAAATCAAGCGTAAAGTTTTAAGGTCAGTGGACAGACAGCAGTAGAAAAAACACAGCTGCAGGCAATAAATGGCAGGTAATTATTTAATAGTACCTTTGAGCCCTAAACTTTGTGAGTCTTAGATGTACAGTCTCTCCACTAACGTTTTGTTAAAAAAAACACAAAACTTCTACTTTTTTTTGTGTAAAAAAAGCTTTTAATGGTCATCTTCCATCAGAACATTAATAATTTTATTCGGAGACATAAAGCTGCTTTGAATCTCTAATTGCCTACCCCCACATCTTGTTCAAATTGTATCTGCTAGCTACCTTTTCAATGGTACTTTTTCAGTTCCAGTGCTGATGCATACCTGCTGCCCACAAGACAACATGCAGTGTAAACACTCTTGCAGAAACCTGATCTAATACGGCACATAACAGCTGACAGCAATCAACAGCCATGCCAATACCCAGCTTACTCTTTGTATCAGTTTTGGAAGAGGCCTACAAGTTTCCTCAAGACAGGTAAGTTTAATAGGCACCATTTAAAGTAAACAAATTCATACCAAAAAATTATATTTAAAAATGGGGAGGATCCATTGCTCATCTTTTTGTACAGATATGCCCGAGGACACAACAGTTCCCAAGCTGCATGCACTCACTGTGATTATCTGCTGCATGCTCAGCTGTTCACAGTACAGTGAGATTATTAAATTACAACCTTTGTGATATTTTTCAATGCCAATAGCTGTAGCAGTTGCCACAGATATTTTGATTATAACCTATGAAATCAGGATCTCCTAAGCCACGTTTCACAACAAGAATTCACTATGACTGCCATCCAGAGGGACCTGAACAAGCTCGAGGAATGGGCCCATATGAACATCATGAGGTTCAACAAGGCCAAGTGCAGGGTCCTGCACCTGGGTCAGGGCACCCCACAGTATCATTACAGGCTGAGGGATGAAGGGATGGAGAGCAGCCCTGCCGAGAAGGACTTGGGGGCACTGGTGGATGAAAAGCTGGACATGAGCCAGCAACGTGCGCTTGCAGCCCAGGCGACCAACTGTATCCTGGGCCACATCCAAAGCGGTGCAGCCAGCAGGTCGAGGGAGGGGATTCTGCCCCTCTGCTCCGCCTTGGTGAGACCCCACCTACAGTCCTGTGTCCAGCTCTGGAGCCCTCAGCACAGCAAAGACATGGACCTGTTGGAGCAAGTCCAGAGGAGGGCCACAAAAGTGATCAAAGGGATGGAACACCTCTCCTGTGAGGACAGGCTGAGAGAGTTGGGGTTGTTCAGCCTGGAGAAGAGAAGGCTCCGGAGAGACCTTACTGCAGCCTTTCCATACTTCAAGAGGGCTTGTAAGAAAGATGGGGACAGACTTTTTAGCAGAGCCTGTTGTGGTAAGACAAGGGGTAATGGTTTTAAACTAAAAGAGGATGGATTCAGTCTAGATCTAAGGAAAAAAAGTTTCCCGATGAGGGTGGCGAAAGACTGGCACAGGTTCCCCACAGAGGTGGTAGATGCCCCATCCCTGGCAACATTCAAGGTCAGGCTGGACGGGGCTCTGAGCAACCTGACCTAGTTGAATATGTCCCTGCTCATTGCAGGAGGGCTGGACTAGATGGCCTTTAAAGGTCCTTCCAACCCAAACTATTCTATGAATCGCTATCTTCTATCTTAAGTATATAAATGACTCTGTCCAAACTCATTAGTAACTATGTGGTGTATGAACACTACCATAATGACAAAGAAGGAGGAATAAGTGCCATTTCGTTAAGTTTTACCTATACATACAAACAGCTAACCAAAAGTAAAGCTTAACCTCACACTACAAAATTCATCCAAAACATTTGGTTTGAGACTTGAAACAGAAAAGGATAGAATATAGCTAAGCACAACTGGCCAAGATAGCTTTAGTAGTAAACAAGCTCCAAAATCAGATGGTAAGTGTTTTTGATGAAACAAAGTCTCAGGCTGCAGCTGAGCAGTAGCAATGAGAGTATTACATGAGTACTGTATACTGGCATACATTCACAATATAGCACTAGCACAACTTCAGATGACTCTTTCATGCATGATCAAAGGCTTACACAATTTATATTTCACCTGTGTCTTTATTTGAGCTTAATTATTTTATAACTGCCCTTTTCAGTACAATCATTCATTTCATGAAACATTCGTTAATGTCATGACCCAAACCAAGCAGTTGCATGGAGCTTGCTAGTTTCCGCATGGTTCAGCATCAGTACAACTACAAGGGTTTTGGCTCACACCTAGCCCTTATCAAGCTGAGCTGCAGCACAGGCAGAATGAGTTCAAGTCTCTGTGCCTTTTTTTAAATGCTAGGACATTCCTTAATATAAAAACTTTACTTTCCTCAAACAGATCTGTCTGATGGGTTATTTACTTTCCCCAGGCATATGTGATCAGTTGGTTACACATGTATGTAGTTGCTGATGAAGATTATTGGGTATTTTGGATTAACCTGTGATCCTCTAAGACCCACCTTACATGCTGAAGCAAATCTAAACTGAGATGCTATATCAATATGGATCTCCAGTACAAGCACTTTTTTTCCCCTCAAACAGTCTAGCCCCCAAGTGTACCAAGATTCATGTACCTGAATGTTAAACTATATCTTTTCTGAAATGAAATTGTAAGTAGAGATATTTTAGTAATTATATCAGGCTGGGTCATTTAGGAATGCCTGCACTTCGAAATCTACCACAGTAACTTCTAGAGTAACTACATAGTTTGGAAGTATGCAGCTGAATTCAGTTGGTTGGTTTTGGTTTTTTCCAGACCAGAATAATAATGGAGGCCTGGATAAACCTGGAGTGACATGCTAATATTAAACAAGGTCAAAACTTGTTTATATTAAAACACACTTAGAGAAGGTCATTCTTTTGCAAAAGAATGAGATTACACAAGGATCTTGGGAAATACACTTTGTAAGAAACAAACTGAATGAACAGTATTGAAGAAGAATGTCCAAATGGAAAACATACACACACAGACAAAAAAAAAAAGGACAATCTGAGCACTCATACTTTGCGACATAGAGGTCCCGAGCCCATGACACAGTAACCTCTTGCATAGTTGTGACAGCTACAAAGATAGCTGCAAGCTCAACATTAAGTAAATCACAAATGGCAGAACATGGTACGCAGACACAAATAGGACTCAGCTATAAAAAACAACTGATTCTGCTTTAAGTATTGTTTTCTGTTTTGTTTCACAGGTTTTTAGTACTAGTGAGTTAGCTTAAACAGCCAAACTGTCTTTTATAGTGGTTTAATTAACTGAATTAAGCTACCTGAGAAAGTTTTTAAATAAACATCATTAATTTCTGTCACTGGAAAAGAATAGAGACTCTATAGCCGCACTGTGCACACAACTGTATTCCATACAACCCACACTTATTCAGTAATAAAAAAAGTCTAAGCTGTATGTCAATATACATTGCCACCAACTGTGTTTGAAGAGACTCTTCAGCCCACAAGAAATATGAAGTTTCTTTCCCCCTGCTCACCAGGACTTTGCAGAGAGAAATTTAGAAGCCAGTTTAGTCTAAACCAATACAAAAAAGACATAAAGACCATACTATAGTTTCATTGTTGTCAGAAATGAAGTTGAAAATCCTTCTCCAAATAAATTTGAATTACAGTAAGTGCAAATCCCTCTTTTTTTTTTTTTTTAATACAAGAAACACATGTACATCAGACGACAAAAATCACAGACTGCCATGACAGGGTAATTCACACATTTCCTTTGGGCTTATTCTTCTTTTAACATTTGTTGAAAATGTGGTCATGTTTTTGTAACACAAGCACAACATTTACATAACTCAACAAAAACACCATTTCAAGTGAGACATTAGGTAGCCTCTATAAGCTGACTACAGAACAGTGTCTTCCCCTCAAATATTCAGGCTAGGTACACACAACTGAACTGCACCTTGAGTATCATGCTCCTTATGCTTGGCATATTTGCTCTCTTGAACACTCGTGTCCTGTGCCACCAGCAAATTCTTTTTTGGGAAATTCAGATAAGTAACATAGTTCCCTGATACAGTGCATATTGTCCAGGCCTTCCACACCTCAAGTGGTAAAATTCTTGCACCAACATCTTACATTTTGTTGCCAATTTCTCCTCTAGGCCCCTGAAGTCTCCAACAGAACTTGAAATTACCCAAAGCCATCAGCATCTAGGATCACACAAGTAACTACATTGTTTTTAATCTATTTGAGAAAACTGTTGTAATATTCCTACTTGAGGTTTCCTGAGCAAACACAGGCACTAAAGTAAGTGGAGATGTTAAGTGGCCCATAAGGCTTATTAAGATCAAGCTGATAGTCTCATGTCACATCAGCCTTGCTAAAACTACTAATCTTAGAAGCCTAAACTGTAGGCATTTTTTTCTTCAGAAGTTTTAAATGTCAAAGACTATATGGTTTCCTGTTAGTCTTACAACACGAACACACTTCAATATATAGCCTATGCACACACAAGATTCCACAGACACATCCAGTGACAATAGACTGGAGCACATCCAAAAAACCGGGCTGGCCAGGCTGTAACATGTGCTGTTCTTACCCTGGTCATTTCCACTGGCTTAAAATCATGAAACGGGACCACTTCTTCCTCGAGAATCATGAGACACCTTTCAAACCATGAAGTAATACAGATACTAAAAGGTTAAAAAAAAAAAGCATTACTGAAAGGCTGCCACACAGGAGATGTCCAAAGGCAAGCAGTAATGCAGGGACAACTTAGAACATTAGAAAATCTTATCAAAAAGCAAAGTTTTGCCAGAACACCCAAGTCATTAAAGCAAAGACTGAAATCTTTACATGTCTCTAGTCACAACTGAAAGGCTCCATGGAATTAATATTTCCCCAGCAACAATTTACAAACCCAACTTTCAAACAGATAACAGTGAAATTATTTCTTTAGTGCTAGGACTAAAATTAAGATATTCTAGGCCATTACTCTTGCCAGTGCAGAAAGACATGGCATAAGAGGCACAAATGCCAGAGTAG